>NC_088366.1:2542974-2550474 GCF_034508935.2 Berghia stephanieae | reverse complement strand
TTTTTCTTGGTCAGGCACTTTACCCACCCCACCACTATGCGACAAGACGAATCACACCCACACATGGGTAGATAAGGCACCTCGGGGTTTCTTCATGAACAAGACGTGGATCCCCACAGCCTGTTCCTTCCCCTCGCTCTCCCTGGCCGCCTGGGCCTCGTGTCTGCGGAACACCACCGTCATACTTGCTGGGGACTCCAACCTCCTCATGTGGATGCACAGAATCAAGGCAAGAGTTCAATGTCAGGTGAGAGTATATTTAAAGGTGGGGTGATCTTGTGTTATGACACTCGCTTTCGGATCGGAAGGTCTTGGGTTCGAGCCTTGCTCCGGCGCATAGTTGAGTTCTTGGAAAAGTCTCTTTACTCACATTCTCTCATCGTATTCAGGTGTAAAATGAACACCTGGCCGTTGACAGCGTTGTCTCTGTCAAAATGAATTTGTAATATCGCCTAAAAGGCGTCATGTCTCGTCCTACATGTTAAGTGCTGCTGTTGGTCAGAGACCCACTGAAAAGCGCGTTGACTAACTCAATCCTAGATATTTTCGCTACTTTTCAAAATTGGAAAAATGTATTAAAATTCAGCATTTACATAGCTAGTAAAAAAACTAAAAACATTGGCTTTGATACTTCGCCTGTGCAGCGCCGTAAACACGATGTGCGGCTATGTGGTCTTGTGGTATGTCTCGTCCTACATGTTGCCGCTAGTCAGGGACCCCATGTAAAGCGCTTTGAGCACGTTTAGTGGATATTGCTCTATATAAAAGCTCACCTTAAAAAAAATTGAGCTAGGGCGAGGTGACTTGCTCAAGGCCACACAGCGTGAACACAGGTGCTCGAACTTGGGACCTTCCGGGTACGAAGCAATGACCGTACCCGCTGAGCACGCTGCCCCATTAGAATATAAAATAAAACGCAACAACATCCAAATCCCATCGCTCCCTTCCTCCCTCGTTCCCTCCCTCCTCCTCAATCCCCCAGGTTGTTAAGATGAGAAGCAGCAACCACTGGCACACCCCCTTGCTGTGCCGGCGGCCAGATATCAACTTCTCCATGGTTTGGCAGCTCCATGGTTACCCCGAGCACCCAACCTCCTCCTACTGGGCAGACATCACCCACTTCCGGACAGTCTGCAGACGACTCGACGGCATTCCAGCCACGGGGAAATACGTGGTCCTCATCCACCTGTTCATCCACTTTAGTATCCACCACGCCACCGTGCTTCAGAAGTAAGTTCTCACATCGGTAACGTAGTCTCTTGCCTTTGGAATTTGGAATGAGTTGATAATAATAATAATAATAATAATAATAATAATAATAATAATAATAATAATAATAATGATAATGATGATGATAATAATAATACTACTGCTAGTAATAGTAATGATGATAATAATAATACTACTACTAATAATAATAATGACGATGATGATGATGATAATAATAATAATAATAATAATAATAATAATAATAATAATAATAATAATAATAATAATAATAATAATAATAATGATGATGATAATGATGATGATAATAATAATACTACTACTACTTATAATAATGATGATGATGATGATGATGATGATGATGATGATGATGATGATGATGATGATGATGATGATGATGATGATGATGATGATAATAATAATAATAATAATAATAATAATAATAATAATAATAATAATAATAATAAGCACATTTCTATAGCGCCTTTCGTCAAAACCCCAAAGCACTTACAAAAAAAAGGACATTGTTTACCCAGGTAACAATAACATTGTGAGACCAAATCAACCAATATCAAAACATTATGAGCATAAAACGGACATCAAAAACATCATCAATACAAACGTCACACACAATACATTTAAATTTAAATCAATTAAAACATAAATTAGAATTGAGCTCGAAAATCTCACAATGGTATTTATAATTGTACGGATATTTCTAAGACTATTATTTAAGACATATATACCGAAACCAGAGCTTTCTAATATAATTGATGGTTCGCCCGTTACCAATCATTAACCAATCAGAACATTTCCTTCCATTTACCCCGTTTCATCCCCTTGATTATTTATTTCCTGTATGAAAAGGCCTGAGATACCCTTAGTACATGTCAAGCACACAAATAGGTCAGGCCCAGTTAGTAAATAATTTTTCATAATATTTTGACACACTGATAAATTGATTGCATCGCAAAACCTGACGACACGATGCATTTTTTTCAATCACCCGTGTTAAAATACTCTTCAACAGTCGTAACGTCACTTCCTTCCTAATGACGCATGGTAACTTAGTAACACTGGCTCTAAACTATCGGAACAATGGCGGACGCCGTATGAAATATTTCTCCGGCGAGCATAAAAGCGTATCCAGAGGAAAAAATCCCCATAAATTTGATCATGTTTTGACTTTTAGACATTCTGATCACAAGACATATGAAAAGTTCTAGCCAGCTTGAAGAATAAAAAGTAAGGATTTTCTTTGTTTAGAACCAATATGGCCGCCGTTGCCTGGCGGCGTGTAATCAGACTACTGAATCCAATTGTGAGTGATTCTCGCTGTTTACCCCGGGTGATAGGCAAGCACTTAAGGTGCTGTGGGCCTTCTGTTCACGGTCAGCGGTTGATTAAGGGCCAACATATTACTTCATCTTAAATTTTCAAGTCAAAAATGAAACAAATTAAATATTTACTTGACTATTTTAAATAAAATATTTGATAAATGACTTAATTATCAAAAGTGTATACACTGTATGTTGATTGAAGAACTGAAGGCTCATGCTTTAAGATAATAGTTAAAAAGGCAATAGCTTGACAGGCATAGCAACAAGAGGTCACAGAGGAATCATCTATAGCTTGACAGGGATAGCAACAAGAGGTCACAGAGGAATCATCAATAGCTTGACGGGCATAGCAACAAGAGGTCACAGAGGAATCATCAATAGCTTGACAGGCATAGCAACAAGAGGTCACGGATGAATCATCAATAGCTTGACAGGCATAGCAACAAGACGTCACAGAGGAATCATCAATAGCTTGACGGGCATAGCAACAAGAGGTCACAGAGGAATCATCAATAGCTTGACAGGCATAGCAACAAGAGGTCACAGAGGAACCATCAATAGCTCGACAGACATAGCATCAGGAGGTCACGGAGGAACCATCAATAGCTTGACAGACATAGCAACAAGAGGTCACGGAGGAACCATCAATAGCTTGACAGACATAGTATTAGGAGGTCACGGAGGAACCATCAATTATCCTCATTTAACCCTCTCCTTACCAACCATAGGAAAATCGCCACATTCGTTACGATCCAATCAGTACTTTATCATTCAGATTTATTTTGGAAATCACACAATTTAAAGAAAAATGTTTTATTATAGCTTTAAAAACGTGGCACTAGAGTTCATTTTGCTGATCAAAATTATGCATAGAATGTATTTGCTGATTTTCTGTTTGAGTAAGAACAACATATTGTTGTATTCGGTGGGTTTAAAATTTTGGGGAAAATTCTGAAAATGGTTCGTAAGGAAAGGGTTAACACTGAACTTAGCGTGTTCTTTTCCTTCCAGTCGCCTTGAATGTATCCGCAGAGCCATAATAGATTTACTACACAGAAACCCAACAGCCAAGGTCTTCATACGAGCTCCATTCGCCGCATTGAAGGTGAGTCAGGCCAACGCCATTTTAGTTTGCATCTCTGGCTTTCTGTGTAATAGTATAGATAGTTCGAAGATGACGTCACTTAGGTCTTTGTTATAGATTTTTTGCCATCCGCGTTTATGAGTAATGCTCACTGAACTGTATTAACCCGACTATAAACGTTCATGGATACACACAGTTTTGTGTGTTGGTCCGTTATACTTCCGGATGGCAATGTTATGAGCTTCTTAGCCAAGCGCATACTATCATACTATAGCCCTGACGTCACTTCCCTCCTAATGACGCATAGTAACAGTAACTTAGTAAATGATTCTATACTATCGGAAAAATGGCGGACGCCCTTATGAAATACTTCTCCGAGGAGCGTAAAAGTGTATCCAGAGTAGAAAAAACATTATGAATCTGATCATGTTTTGATTATACATTCTGATCACATGACATGTGAAAAAGTTCTAGCCAGTACGGAGAATTAAAAGTAGGGTTTTCTTTGTTTTAATACCAAGCTGCTCGTTGTTGGGAGGACGTGACATCAGACTATTGAATCCTATTACGACATTTTGCCTCCACTACTCTTCAACAGTCGTAACGTCACTTCCTTCCTAATGACGCATGGTAACTTAGTAACACTGGCTATAAACTATCGGAACAATGGCGGAGGCCCGTATGAAATATTTCTCCGGCGAGCATAAAAGCGTATTCAGAGGAAAAAAAAACCCCATAAATTTGATCATGTTTTGACTTTTACACATTCTGATCACAAGGCATATGAAAAGTTCTAGCCAGCATGAAGAATAAAAAGTAATGATTTTCTTTGTTTAGAATCAAGATGGCCGCCGTTGCCGGGCGGCGTGACATCAGACTATTGAATCCTATTTCATAACTTGATGAGCATCTCCAAATCATGAAAACGTATTGAAAATGAAAGTTGATGTCAGACTACATCATTGTATGGATTTGAAGTGTTATTTGCGGCTATGTGGTCTTGTGGTACGCACTCGCTTTCGGATCGGAATATCCTGGGTTCGAGCATCGCATGGGTCCTTGGAAAAGACTTTTTACTTGAATTCTCTCACCCTACTCAGGTGTAAAATGAATACCTGGCCGTTAACAACGTTGTCTCTGTCGGAATAAAAATGGTATTATCACCTGCCATGTCTCGTTCTACATGTTAAGTGTTGCCATTGATTAGGGACCCTTTGTAAAGCGCTTTGAGCACGTTTAGTGGATATTGCTCTATATGAAAGCTCAACTTTATTTATCATTTTTTATTGTGATGATATTGTTGATTGATAATGTTAACTATAATAGAATGAAGTTGACGTCACTCAAGACTTTGTTATTGCTTATTGCTATCCGCGTTTATGAGTAATTCTCACTAAAATGTATTAACCAGATTATAAACGTTTATGGTTACACATTGTTTTGTGTGTTGGTCCGTTACTCGTACTTCCGGATGGCAATGTTGTGAGCTTCTTAGGCAAGCGCACGCTATCTATAGCGACTACTATTTTTATCCTCTGATAGTTATGAATTTTTAAATTTTCAAGTTAGCAAATCTGCTTTTTTAGCCTGGATCTCTTCGTCTATCTGTAGAATATGGGACCCGACGCCTCAAAATGTGAGGCTGGCTGAGAAAACCCGTGAAGATGCAGCAAGCCTCGATTTGAGATATGAACCAAAATCAAAGTTTTTCCCATAGCAACAAATTTTATTCAGAAAAAAATTCATAACTTGGGTTCTAATAGACATAGAAAGAAAATTTAAAGTGGTAAATGATCATAAAGATGTGGTCTACACCACTGTACATATAACTCAATTTATGAAATTTGCGCATCTTTCCGGGTTTTCTCAGCCAGCCACACAAATGGTATCGGGTTGTAGGAGTCGGATGTTGGAATAGAATCAATGGTCCAGTCAATAAGACTTTATGAGACTAGGTGGTCCAGTGGTAGACTCTCACTTTCGGATCGGAAGGTCCTTCCAGGGTTTGAGCTCCGATCAGAGCGGCATATAGATAAAATGAAGTTGACTTCACTCGGGTCTTTGTTATTGCTTTTCGCCATCCGCGTTTATAAGTAATTGTCATTTTAAACGGTATTAACCAGAGTGTAAACGTTCATGGTTACACAGAGTTTTGTGTGTTAGTCTATTATACTTCCGGATGGCAATATTTTGAGCTTCTTAGCCAAGCGCATTCTATCTATAGCTGAGTGTCCTTGGAAAAGGCTCTTTACTCACATATATCTCAGCGGATTACGGTGTAAAATGTGTACCACGACTGCAACGCAATTGATCCTGTCTAGAAAAAAAAATGTAATGGCGTCTTTCAGGTGTCATGTTAATGTTTGTCCACTTGGGATCTCTTGTAAAGGGATTTCATCTCATCTATTTCCTGGCTCATTAACATTAAATCATAACCTTCTGCATCACGATGAACTCATAAACTCAATGGCTCGAACCGTAGCCATCGTAAAGTTATGGCCTGACACTGACCAAAAAATGACGGTTAAATGCCAGTCTTTTGCCACAAAAGAAAACAAATCGTGAGTTGTATTCAATAGTTTAACCAATGAAATAACTTATTTCCTTAAGCACAACTCACTAGACGCTACAGAAACCTAAAAAATGACGTCAAACTGCCAGTCCTAGAGGGTTCTTGTGTCAGGCTATAATGTTAATGATGGCTAAGGTCTTAGTGGGTTTTAGAGTCAGGCGATAAGTTAACGATGGCTACGGTCTTAGTGGGTTTTAGAGTCAGGCGATAAGTTAACGATGGCTACGGTCTTGGTGGGTTTTAGAGTCAGGCGATAAGTTAACGATGGCTACGGCCGGAGTCTGCGAACATATGTCGGAGGATTTGAATCCTTCAGGTCTTTGTTATTGTTTTTTTTTGTCATCCACGTTTATGAGTAATTATCACTAAACTGTATTAACCACACTATAAACGTTCAAAGATTACACATAGTTTTGTGTGTGGGTCCGTTATACTTCCGGATGGCAATGTTGTGAACTTCTTAGCCAAACGCATACTATATATAACTTAACCATGGCTACGCTAATACCCACTAAGACCAATAATATTTTGTTGTCATTTTTAGGTATGTGGACTGCCTAGTGAGTTGAATACAACTCACTATTTGTTTTCTTTTGTGGCCAAAGACTTTTCTTTTGCTATCATTTGTTGCTCAGTTTCAGGCCATGAGTGTACGAAAGTCACACTGACACTGAACAACAAATGACGTCAAAAGACGTCTTCGGCCACAAAAGAAATCAAATGGAACCAAGGGGATCACTTGTTTCCTTGACCACGACTAACGACAACTCACTAGGCGGTCCACAAACGTTAAAATGACGTCAAAATATGGGTCTTAGTGGGTTTTGGTGTCAGGCTATAGATAGTATGCAGATGACGTCACTCAGGCCTTTGTTATGGTTTTTGCCATCCGCGTTTGTGAGTTGTTCTCACTAAACTGTATTAATCAGACTATAAAAGTTCATGGTTACACAGAGTTTGTGTGTTGGTCCGTTATACTTTCGGATGGCAATGTTGTGAACTCCTTGGCCAAGCGCATTCTATGTATATGTCAACGATGGCTACGCTAGAACCCACTAGAATTTATCTTTTGGCGTCAGTTTTTAAATTTGTGCAACCCCAAGTGAGTTGTCGTTAGTTGTGCGCATGGAAACAAGTGATCTCATTGGTTGAACTATTGAATAAGAATCACGACTTCATTTCTTTTGTGGCCAAAGACATGACCTTTGACATCATTTGGAGGTTAGTGTCAGGCTATGAGTTAACGATTATCCTCAAAGCCGATGGGCTCTCAGTTG
>NC_088366.1:2530474-2537974 GCF_034508935.2 Berghia stephanieae | reverse complement strand
CAGTGCGGCCAATGGTGCTGAAATAGTTAAATTCAAGAGTCAACTGATTTCAAAGTGACAATCTAGGAGCAGGCACTGGTGTAAGATAACGATCTGAAAAGGTGTGTATGAAACAGTGACAGACACAACAAGATAGAAAAAAAAAACAAGCATAGAAAAAAAAACAAGCATAGAAAAAAAACCCCAAGAAAACAAACAAACCCCATCACAAATTAATATAAGCCAGCTTTGATTGCCCCAGTGGAGGCAGGCTGATGGGTCTTTTTTTTATTTGGGGGGGGGGGGGGGGGGGGGAGGGGGTTCTTGTATTTTTCTATCTTGCTTTGTCGGGCACCGATTCATACACAGTTCTTCATATCCTGGCCTTACCTGGCAGCCCGTGGTGATGGCGGCGCCGTTGAAGCATCTCATGGCCTTGACCACCAGGACATCAAGATCGTGTTTGGTGATGGCCCGGAAGAAAATCTCCATTTCTGTGTGATCTGGGATGATGTTTGGCTTGGTACCGCCCTTGCTGATGATGGCTGGGAAGGAAAAACAACACACATTCATTACCTTAGCTTACCGGAGTTCCGTCTCCCTACAGAGGTTGAATGTCATGGAACCCATTCTTCACGCTCAAGGGCCATTATAGAGCAGTCGATTATATTTTTGCCAGTTGTTGCCTCCACATTTCCTATCCAGGACTTCCTTGGTTTGCCCCGTTCCTTTCTGCCAGCTACTTTTCCTTCTAGCACTGATTTTTGGATGGTGTTGTGTCTCCGGATGTGTCCAGAATAAACATTCATTTAACATTCAAATTCGCCTCTTAAATAAGACAGCGTGGAAGAACCGTACGGTCTTTGCTTCGTACCCAAAAGGTCCCGAGTTCGATCACCCAGCGCTGCGCTGTGTGTCCTTGAGCAAGTCATCTCGCCCTAGCTCCATTTGTTCCAGTCTTCCCTTGGGATAGACCTTAGAAACAAATTTCCCCTATGGGATGAATATAGGGAATTTTTAAAAAATCAAATTGTCGAACAGTGTTAAGAACAAAATATGGTCCATCGTCTTAATGGTTACTAAATGTTTAATGTTTTGTTGACAGTGATATCAAACCAATAGTTTGAAAGTTTTAATTGCATAGAATGTGAAATGCTCATTCTCCTCCTAATCATTATCACCACCACCACCACCACCACCGCCACAATCATCATCATCGTCATCATCATCATCATCATCATCATCATCATCATCATCATCATCATCATCACCATCATCACCACCACCATCATCATCATCACCATATCATCATCATCACCATAATCACCACCACCAACACCACCATCATCATCACCGTCATCATCATCCATACACCCATCCATCCATACATACACACCATGCATCCATCCATCCATCCACCCATCCATCCATCCATCCATCATCCATTCATCCATCCATCGATACATACATCCATACATCCATCCATATATCCATCATCCATCCATCCATCCATCAATCCATCCATCCATCCATCCATCCCTCCATCCATCCATCCGTCCATCCATCCATCCGTCCGTCCATCCATCCATCCATCCATCCATACACACATCATCCATCCATCCATCCATCTATCCATCCATACATACATCCATCATCCATCCATCCGTCCATCCATCCATCCATCCATCCATCCGTCCATCCATCCATCCATACATCCATCCATCCATCATCCATCCATCCATCCATCCATCCATCCATCCATCCATACACACATCATCCATCCATCCATATATCCATCCATCCATCCATCCATCCATCCATCCATCCATACATATCATGCATCCTATTCTCAGGTTTCATCTGTTGCATCATCCATCCATCCATACATACATCCATCCATCATCCATCCATCCATCCATCCGTCCATCCATCCACCATCCATCATCCATCCATCATCATCCATCCATCCATACATACCATGCATCCTATTCTCAGGTTTCATCTGTTGCCTCAGACTAGAGATTCCATTGTAAGCCATGACTGCCGCGTCCAGCGCATTTACTCCCTCCCAGGGAGCGGCCGAGGCGTGGACAGCGTGTCCTCTATACGTCACTGTGTAGCTTAATAGACAAAACATTGACACGTTTAGTTTCAGTAAATAAATATACGATTAATTAAAACTGTGTGGCTATGTGACCTAGTGATATAGCACTCGCCTTCGGATGGGAAAGTCCAGGGTTCGTGTCCCGCTTTTAACGGCGCATAGTTGTGTCCTTGGAAAAGGCGCCTTTCTCAATTCTCCAACCTATACGTAGCATTGTCTTTGTCGGAAAAAAAATGGATCAGGCGTCAAGTCTTGTCCTACATGTTAAATTTTGCTTTTGGCTAGAGACTCCTTGTAAAGCATTTTGACCACCTTTTGTGTATAATGCACTATATAAATGTTAAAGATCTTTTTTTAATGAGCACATTTAATATATCCCGTAACTCTCAGTATAAAAATGGTTATTTCAAGGTGAGATATTAACTCAGTCAATGCTGGACATTTTTGCTACTTTTCAAAATTGAAAAAAAAAATGTATTCAAAATGAGCATGGACATAGATAGTTTTATTCAACCATCATAAACATGCAGAAAAACTAAAAACATTAGCTTTGATGCTACACCTATAATATGTCACAGAACAATACAATAAATAGGCATGGGGTGATAGTAATCCGGGTACACTTTGGATATAGTCGGTGTTAGGGTTGAATGAATTAAAGAGCAGGCACTCTGGCGTACGATAAAGTATCTGAAAAAGTCTATATGAAACAGTGCCAGACAAAACATAGAGAAAAATAAATGGAACCCTCCCCCCCCCCCCCCCCCCCCCCCCGAAAAAAAAAAAATAAATAAAAAAGAAATCAGTTCGGCTCGATTGGAGATTGAATCTCAGACAGTTTTACTATCGTTTCCGGTGTGCTAGCACTCGTTGCCATAGTAAACTTATACCCTGAGCTTGACCAAAAGAAGACGTCCAAAGACAAGTCTTTGGCCACAAAAGAAAACAAGTCGTGAGTTGTATTCAATAATTCTACAAATGGAATCACTTGTTACCCTGAGCTCGACTACCGACAACTCTCTAGACGGTGCACAAACCTAAATAATCACATCAAACTATTAGTCTTAGAGGGTGCCAGGCTATAGATAGAATGCGCTTGGCCAGGGAGTTCACAACATTGCCATCCGGAAGTATAACGGACCAACACACAAACTCTGTGTAACCATGAACTTTTATAGTCTGGTTAATACAGTTTACTGAGAACAACTCACAAACGCGGATGGCAAAAACAATAACAAAGGCCTGAGTGACGTCATCTGCATACTATCTATATGTTAACGATGGCTACGTACCAAACGCCACTCCGTCTGACCGGTAATCAGGAGGTCCGGAGTTCGATCCCCAGTCGGTATGTTTTTTTTTTCTTGTAATTATATCTCTGCTTTGCCTGGCATTGGGGATACCGATAGCACGGTTGGTAGAGCACCAGCTTCACAAGTAAAGGGGCCAAGATCGATGCTTCGAGCTTTTTGATGACCCACCCCCCCCCCCACTCCCCTGTCTACTGAGTTGTTTCCGTTAGCACGAGGAGCATTCGGAAGGCCTCCCAAGCTCACCTTATGACGGCCAGACACGTCGGGGTGGTGGCGTCCATCGAGGTAGGATGTACCATCATGGCCACGTCCACATCTTCAAAGGCACCGTTGTCAATCAGTTTCGATTTGCCGGCTCCTCCCTCCTCTGCTGGCGTCCCAAGAACGGTAATCTGGTACACAGTGTGGCAGCCAAGGGAGAGAATAGAAAATAGGCTACTTTTTATCATGATGATGATGATGATGATGATGATGATGATGATGGTGATGATGATGATGATGATGATGATGATGATGATGATGATGATGATGATGATGATGATGATGATGATGATGATGATGATGATGATGATGATGAAGATGATTATTATTATTATTATTATATTATTATTATTATTGTTATTATTATTATTATTATTATTATTATTATTATTATTATTATTATTATTATTATTATTATTATTATTATTATTATTATTATTCCACTAGTGAACTGTACCGTACTCTGGAAAGAAACTTATTTAAAAATTTGGTCAGAAAACTCGTCCTTCAAAAATTGATCGATTAAAATGACCCTCATCTCTGCAAAAACTCCCTAACCCAGGAGTTCTTTAAAGACCTGGTTTTAAGGTTGTTTTTTTACCAATATGAGAGTAATTTTAAATCGATCGATATTTGAAGGACGAGTTTTCTCACAAAATTTCGATACATGATTTTTTCTTATATTCGGGCCGGAAGTTAACTAGTTAGAGTGATTCTTTTCAACGATTCAACATAAACAGATTGGGATCGACATGTGCATATTCTCAGGTCTGATAACCTAATTTCTTTATAGGTTCTCTGTTGTAATGGAAATCTAAAAAAAAATGATGCAAAATTTAGTCCATTACAACAATGTTAAACAAGGCCCATAAGTGTATATATTATGTACCGGCGATAGGGATGGCAAAATTACAAAAGACACGTCCCATTCATGTCAACACCTCAATGATTAGTTACACACCACTTGCTTGAATGTCAACCTCTTGAAGACCTGAGATGCACATTCCTCCCACCAAATCCAAGCATCAGTAACACACTGTTTAGTCACCTGGTACAGCTACAAAAAACGTCCAACTTCTATGTCATGGCACAAGACCGAACGAAGGGCTATGTCTCTGGTAGTTGCTGGTTCGGAAAAGTAAGTAAGAGATCAAGGCATAGCGGGCTCGAACCCTGGGTATTTCAGGTCACAGTGCAGTGCCTTTACCACTCGGCCATCTCTTCGTTAAACATACAAAATATCAATTGGTCTTTTAATCCAAACTTCAACAAATGTCCCACCCCTGTATAATGACATTTCGATCTGTTTGATCAAAATTCACACACAGTCGAGTTCGTCCAAAATAAATTCCTTGGTACTATAAACAAATTATTCTTAAGTAAGTTTCATCTCATCCATTTTCAAGGGAAATAACCTTTCAAGTCAAAAGAAGTATTTAATTAATGAACTAAAATTTTAAAAAAATTGCCTTTATTCATCTCATAGGGGAAATTTGTCTCCGAGGTCTATTCCAAGGGAAAACTGGTGCAGCGACGCAAATTGAGCTAGGACAGGATGACATGCTCAAGGCCACACAACGCAGCAGGCAGTCAAACTCGGTACCTTTTGGGTACGAAGCAAAGACCCTACCGCTGAGCCATGCTGTCCCCATGTCAATCTGTTTAGTCAAAATTCTCACACAGCCGAGCTCGCCTAAACTAAACTCCTTTGGAATATAAACAAATTATTCTTCAGGAAGGTTTGTCTCATCCATTTTCAAGGGAAATAACCTTTCAAGTCAAAATATGTGATGGATTAAAGTCCAGTTCATCAACTGGCACATGTGTGACTATTTAATTCATCAATGATGTCTGCGTTATCTGGGGTCTGATTTATGGAGCGGAACTATGGTAGTCTCAGACTATAGCAAAGTCTGAGACTTTGTAGTCTAAGACTTTGGGAAGTCCGAGACTACGGAAAGTAAGCTATTCATGGAGTCAGACTTCGTCCCTGACTATCAAGTCTCTGACTACGCTTGCGAAGTCTCAGACTACAGAGGTCAGTCTATTTTTAACTGGGGATTCCTCGGAAACGTACCACAACACGTCATAGAAATGTGTTACTTTTCCAGCTGCGCATGCGTCATACGAAGTGGCACAGAAATCGTGGCAATATCTTCTTCGTGTTTGTTTTGATCGATTTTTTTGTGTGTTTTGTTGTTGTTTTTTCCCCACAAATAAAAATAGTGTGAGACAAGTTTAGGGGTGTAAAAATTGTTTGAGAGTGTGTGTGTGTGTAATGTTTTTAGTAAATATAAATAACGATGGCACTCATGGCGTACTAAAAGAGTATTATAGTAGGGCTATGATGGCACTTAAATGATTCTTATCCACGGTGTAGCATTGTCCTAAGTAGAGAGCGGTGAGCGCTGCCTGAAGCATGGGGTCCCGAAAATACTAACGAAAGAGCGATGATGGAGAGGAATCGGTGGAAACAATACAGACAATGGGCGTTTCAGGTACAAACCCTTCGTCGGCACAACAATAAACAAATAAACGTTGAAAACAAATAAGATGAAATGCAGTATAAATTGCATCGTCTGTACTCAACGATGGTTGGAGTGTGAACGAATCGTTAGCGCGGTGTGATAGAAATGATAAGGACAGTGAACTGTGAGAGACGTGAAATTTCTAGAAAATAATGGACGATAAAAGACATAAAAGAAATGTTGTAGTAGTAGTAGTAGTAGTAGTAGTAGTAGTAGTAGTAGTAATGGTAGTAGTTGTAATAGTAGTATTAGTAGTAGTAGTAGTAGTAGTAGTAGTAGTAGTAGTAGTAGTAGTAGTTGTAGTAGTAGTAGTAGGACTAGAAGTAGTAGTAGTAGTAGTAGTAGTAGTTGTTGTTGTTGTTGTTGTTGTTGTTGTTGTGTTGTAGAAGTTGTAGTAGTAGTAGTAGTAGTAGCAGCAGTAGTAGTAGTAGTAGTAGTAGAAGTAGTAGTAGTGGTAGTTGTAGTAGTAGTAGGAGTAATGATAATAGTGAAAGTAGCAGCAGCAGCAGTAGTAGTAGTAGTAGTAGTAGTAGTAGGAGGAGGAGGAGGAGGAGGAGGAGGAAGTTACTATGAAACTGTGTGTTGGGGGGAGGGGGTAGGGGGGAGAAGGAGGAGTCCCTGCAGAGTGTTTTGAATGGGCAAGATGAGGAGTGTATGTGCGATTGTCGAATCTTCGAGAAAAGTAAAGAAAAGAAAATAAACAAAACCAAAAAATAAATAAATAAATAAATAAGTAAATAAATAAAAATAAATATAAAATCAAAAACTGTCGGGTATTCTTGTTCTAATCGCTGTACAATTACTTCCCCCGGCGTAGAGGACATATGATATTGAAATTTAGTCCCAGACCACGATATTTACGCCTGCTAAATCGCGGGTGTAAATTTCACCCGTTTAGTCCCTCGTTTAGTCTAAGACTTCGCTTAGTCCGGCTTCATGAATATCTTACAACGCCTTTTAGTCTGAGACAACGGATTTAGTCTAGGACTATCGTCGTAGTCCCGCTCCATGAATCAGACCCCTGGTTATTAAATAGCCTACATGTGTTCTTTGGTCGTCTCATCTTTATTTCTTCTGTTATTTTTTTCTTGTTTTTTAAAATGTTTTTTACCCGTTCTTTCCGGAGATTTTTTTGTATGTTGTTTTTTTTTTTTGTTTTTTTTTTTTGGGGTGGAAAGGGGGGGGGGGGGTTAGTGCATAGTTTTGAGGGGAAATAAGGCCACCATAGCAGAGAGCAGTTTATTTTAATAAAGGCCAAAGAACAATTCCTGGCTATTTACGTCAGATTTTGATGAGTTGGATAATGTAAGGGACA
>NC_088366.1:2522974-2525474 GCF_034508935.2 Berghia stephanieae | reverse complement strand
CATCGTGATTTGTTTTGCATAGTGATTTGTTTTAAATGCATTTTTGGCATATTACTGTTACCGAAAACCACTTATATATTATGTTCTGAAAAGTGAGTCTTTAAAAACTAAATAATAATAAAAGGAGTCTACTTGCCGTCGTGTTATATTTAGTGATAGATAACTTGGGATTATTTTGGCATCCTATTATTGTTAACACACTCTAGTATATTAGCGTCATTGCGAATAATTGTACACCAAACTAACGACGAGTCACACACATTGGTGAACATTTTTCGTAGTAACATAGTTTAGAGTACACGCGATTGACACATTGTTATTGACACAAGTCATAATAACTCCGCATTGTATTGACACATTGCTTTATAGGATATAACGATAAAAGGCATCAAATTCAACATACATAATAAGTTGAAATAAGAGAGAGAGATTTCTAAAAATAGAACAGTTCATTCCAGTAAGTGTAAATAAAAAAAACAGTCAGTAAATATCCTGTCAATATAATATATATAAAATATCGTAACTAATTTATTGCAACATGGAAGCATATAAAAGATACTTAAGTCTCGCAAAGGACTTAGAAATATCCCAGGAAAGAATATTTTCATGGTGCGAAGAGAAAGTAAAAGAAGAAAAAGAACATGAAGAAGAATACGTAGAGAAGAACGAGAAGAAAGAGTCAAGAAAGGGAACTAAAAAGACAAATAGCTTTAGCAGAAGAAGAAACCAAAAGGACCCAAATGATGCTGGAAATTGAAAAAACAAAAACCGGTCATGAAAGAAAACATAATAATAGTGATGAATTTTTCGTGAAACTTCCACGCATGCCAACATACGATGAAACGCTCAGACTGTCTAGAATCCTTCTTACACCGATTCGAAGTTCAGGCTAAAGGTTATCGTTGGCCAGAAGCAAAATGGGCCCACAGCCTTGATTAACTGCTTATCTGGAGAACCGCTAAAAGTTTTCTATACCTTAACAACTGAAGATGCAGATGACTATGGTAAAATTAAAGACGCTCTACTAAAAAGATTTTAGATTAACGGAAGATGGTTACCAGGAAAGGTTTCACACTGCAAAACGGAAAGTGGAGAAGACTTAATACTTCGTGAACCGAATTACTCAATTTCTAAATCGGTGGCTTGAGTTGGCAAACGTAAAACAAACGACTTTGCAGCCTTTACTATCTCACGCTGAAGAAATCGAATCTATCAAGCTTGCAACCCAGATTTAGTCGCATTCTTTAAAGAGAGAAAGCCAGAAAACTTGAAAATTAAAAATTACGCAGAAAACTTTAACAGCGCACAACCATTGACACCCATTAGCAGAACATTGAAGGAACCATAACTACGCGCTGCGGGTCAAGCCAGGAAACCTAAAGTTCGTACTCAAATAGAACGGCCGTCAATCATCAACAAACCCAAAGGGAAACAAATGACCCTAGTAACAAACCAGGAACAAACAGTTCAATAAACCATAGCCGACCCCATCAAAACAAAACAAAAATAGCACTGACAATAATACTGAGTATAAGAAAACCAACAAACCTATAAATTTAAAAGTCAATATTGGGAATGAAAGGCCACCAGCAACAAATGTTACAAAATCGTGGGATATCCAAAAGAAACGCAAATGCATCACCCAAACAAGTTAAACAATCAGACACGAGTAATGCAGGAGAAAATATAAATGTGTATTGCGTGAAAGTATGTCCTTTTAACACAAACTCACAAATCAGGATCGCTATTTTTTTGTGAAGGCAAAGCTAATGGAACTGATTGCAAAATATTTAGAGACACAGATGCAGTACAGTAGGAAAAAAGCATCTTTGATCAATGACGAAGACAAAACTGGAAAAACGGTACAATGCACACATTCATGGCACGTCGAAACCTTTGAAACAGCTAACTTACATAGAAACCCCCTACTATAAGGAATTGGAATGCTGTATCTTCCCACCCCTCGCTGATGTTTTTGTTGGCAATATAAAAGGTCTTAAAGACAACCCAACGATGTTAAAAAATGGGCATTAACCCAAGAAACAGCTTTCTAGCAAAACAAGAAAGATACAAAGACAACGAGAAGCCAATGACTATTTCCTAGAACCACAACAATTTGACAGGAACACGTTCATTGAAGAACAGAAAAAGGACCCGAACTTTAAAATCATATTCAATATCGCAAACAAAAGGGACGAAAACAAAAGTTAATACATCATTGAAAAAGAATTTCTGTTCAGGTTCAAGGAAAAAGAAATAAAATAGCTAAACAACTGGTCACGCCCTAGTATTTACAGAAACAAAACCTGGGAAAGCGCACGATTTTAATAAATTGGACATCTTGGGGGCTCTTCCACTTGAAGAGAATATCCGAGAATTTCACATGGCCTGGAATTACTAAAGCTCCCAGAATATGTGAAATCCTGTGACACATGCCAAAGAAAGTCGCAAAAACAGAATACCGAGATGCCATTAGAGACAACCCCAGTTATTGAAAAAA
>NC_088366.1:2519190-2522874 GCF_034508935.2 Berghia stephanieae | reverse complement strand
TTAGAAAATCCAGGAAAAAATTTATTTTTCATGGTGCGAAGGAAAGAAAAAAGAAAAAAAAGAACTGAAGAAAAATAGTAGAGAAGAACGAGAGAAAGAGTCAAGAAAGGGAATAAAAAGACAAATAGCTTTAGAGAAGAAAAACCAAAAGGCCCAAATGATGTGGAAATTAAAAAAAAACAAAAACCGGTCTGAAAGAAAAAATAATAATAGTGTGAATTTTTCGTGAAACTTCCACGATGCCAACATACGAGAACGCTCAGACTGTTAGAATCCTTCTTCACCGTTCGAAGTTCAGGAAAGGTTTCGTTGGCCAGAAAGCAAATGGGCCACGCCTTGATTAACTGCTTTTGGAGAACCGCTAAAAGTTTTCTAACCTAACAATGAAGATGCAGATGATATGGTAAAATTAAAGACGCTTTACTAAAAGATTTGATTACGGAAGAGGTTACCAGGAAAGGTTTCCATGCAAAACCGGAAAGTGGAGAAGACTTTAAACATTCGTGACCGAATTACTCAATTTTCTAAATCGGTGGCTTGAGTTGGCAAACGTAAAACAAGAGACTTTGAGGCCTTTACTATCTCACGCTTGAAGAATCGAATCTATCAAGTTTTGCAACCCAGATTTGTGCATTCTTTAAAGGAGAAAGCCGAAAACTTGGAAAATTAAAAATCTACGCAGAAACTTTACAGCGGCACATCCAGTGACACCCATTGCAGAACATTGAAGGAACCATACTACGCTGCTGTGCTCAGAGTCCAGGTCACCTAATTCAGTACTCAAATTTGAACGGCCGATCAATCACTCGGAAACCGCAAGGAAAACAAGTGACCTAGTAACAAACCATGGAACAAACATTCAATAGAGACCTAGCCGCCCTATCAAAAACAAAACAAGAATAGCCTGAAAATAATACGAGTTAAGAAAACCAACAAACCTATAATTAATGTCAATATTGTGGAATGAAAGGCCACCAGCAGCAAATGTTACAAAAATCGTGGGATACCAAAAAAAAACTGCAATGCATACTCCAAAAAGTGTAAACAATCAGACACGAGTAATGTCGGAAAAATATAAATGTGTATTGCGTGAAAGGTATGTCACTTTTAACACAAACTCACAAATCGGGATCGCTATTTTTTTGTGAAGGCAAAGCTAAAGGAACTGATTGCAAAATATTGAGAGGACCAGGAGCTACAGTAGGAATAAAGCATCTTTGATCAATGACGAAGACAAAAACTGGAAAAAAACGGTACAATGCATCACTTCAGTGGCACAGTCGGAAACTTTGAAAACAGCTAACGTTCATAGAAACCCCATCTATACAGGAATAGTGGAATGCTGTTTCTTCCCAACCCCCGTCGCTGTGTTATTGTTGGCAATATAAAAGGTTTTAAAGACAAAACCAACGATGTAAAAGAATGGTCTTAACCCAAGAAACAGTGTCTAGCAGAAACAAGAAAGATGCAAAGACAAAGAGAAAGCAATGACATTTCTTAGAACACAAAATTTGACAGGAACACGTTCATTGAAGAAAAGAAAAAGGACCCGACTTTAACATTTTTTCAATATCGAAAAAAGGGACGAAATCAAAAAGTTGATACATCATTGAAAAAGATATTTGTTCAGGTTAATAGGAAAAAGAAATAAAATAGCTAAACAAGGTCACGCCGAGTTTTACAGAAACAAAAAATTTCCTTGGAAAATTAGCGCACGATTCAATAAATTCTGGCATTTGGGGCTCTTCCACATTGAAGGAATATCCGAGAATTTCACATGGCCTGGAATTACTAAAGGTCCGAGAATATGTGAAATCCGTGCACAGCCAAAGAAGAGTCGAAAAGGCAGAATACGGTTGCCATTAGAGACAACCCCCAGTTATTGAAAAAGTTTTTCAAAAAGTTGCAATTGACTTATAGGCCCTTTAACAAATCAGTAGAAACCATTACACACATATAACATAGTCGATTACGCAACCAGGTGGCCAGAAGCGTGCTTGAAATCAACTAAATCGGATCAATAGTGAAGATTGATGCCATTTTTACTAGAATAGGTACCAAATGAGATACGTCGGACAATGGACCCCAATTCACATCACATATGATGCTGAAACCATGAAACCATGGGAATCCAACACTCATTAAAACTCCCTACCACCCCCAAGCAAATGGCTTTGTGAAAGATTTAATGGCACTCTAAAAATATGTTAAGAAAATGTCAGCAGAAAAACCGTGATTGGGAAGATATTCCAGCAATCCTATTTGCATTAGAGAAATACCCCAAGAATCTACAGGTATCCCCATTTGGTTGATGTATGGCGTCACCTCGCGGCCCGATCAATATAGTAGCCGACATTTGTAAAGGGAATGGGAGGACAATAACGAAATTATGTTTGCTTCGAAATGTAAAAGAAACCTGAAAGACAGAATAGAGGCACGTGTAAGCTAGCAAAGGAACCTACTAAAAAAGCAGAGAAATAAAGGAATACTCCGATAGAAAAAGCAAGTCAAAAAAAATTTGAGATTGGTGACAAAGTACTAATATCTTACCCGATGACTCGAGAAACTTTTAGCTACAGGGAAAGGACCATTCAATGTATTAGCAGACGATTGGTGTTTAATTACAGATTCAAATTAAAACACAACAAAGGACTTCCATGCAAACATGCAAAAAAATATTTCGTAGAGCGTTATCACAACCAATTTTAACCTGTTGAACTGCAATGGGATTAATCATCGAAAAACACGCGGATGTCGAACTACAACCCCCACAACACGGTAACCTAAAAATATACAAAATTTAAAGGACGTCACAATCAATCCTAACTAAACGAATGTCAGAAACGAGAAAACAGGTCTTATTAGAAAATACCAGTCAGTCTTTACAGACGCCACCCGGACATACAACATTAGTGGAACACGACATAAAGTTAACCAATCTCCCCCTATCAACGTGAAAAACTATCCTATTCCATTTCACGCACGAGAACAAGTTGAAAGGAAGTTAAGGATATCTAGATACAGGAATAGTTAGATATTCTTCAAGCCCATACTCATCACCAATAGTAGTAGTGAAAAAAAAAGACGGATCGATAAGGCTATGTATCGACTTTCGCAAATTAAATGAAGCAACAGTGTTTGATGCAGAACCAATACCAAATCAAGAGAATTTTTATTTGCTGCCCTATTCAAGCAAAATACATGACAAAATGTGATCTTTCTAGAGGTTACTGGCAGTTCCACTGAAAGAATCATGTAAGAAATACACAGCATTTCAATCACCATTAGGATTGTTAGAATTTAACTATATGCCATTTGGATTATCGACAGCCGCATCGACATTCCAAAGAATGATGCGTATGTTATTAAAAGACATCCGTTACACTCTCATACTTCGACGACGCATGTATTTTCTCAAACTCATGGACTGATCACATGACAACCTTAGAATTAGTGCTTGAAGCATTAAAACGTAATTCTTTAACAACAAAACCGTCAAAAACAAGCATTGCATTTTACGAAATTGATTTTCTCGGTCATACCGTTGGTCATGGGACACAGACACCCGAGACAGAAAAACAAAACAAAAATCGCACAATTGCAACCACCTAAGACAAAAAAAGAAGTACGCAAAGTACTTGGGCTCCTAAATTTTTACAGGAAATACATTTACAACTTCGCGCA
>NC_088366.1:2506690-2511690 GCF_034508935.2 Berghia stephanieae | reverse complement strand
ACAATAGAATGAAGATGGTCAACTTTCTCTCTAATCATTGATATTGTTATTGTTTTTTTAAACCATTTGTTGTATGATAAGTTCTCACTAGCTTCGCTCAGTCAAACTATTAGCGTTCAAGGTTACACGTAGTTTTCTGCGGCTATGTGGTCTTGTGGTATGACACTCGTTTTCGGATCGGAAGGTACTGGATTCGAGCATTGATAAAAAAAAAGTAATATCGCCTAAGAGGCGTCATGTCTCGTTAAATGTTGCTGTTGGTCAGTGACCCCTTGTAATGAGGCATTGAGCACGTTTAGTGGGTATCGCCCTCTATAAAAGCTTATCTATATGTGGTGGGACCATTGATTAGGCGAGTAGAAGTAGTGAATATTTTACACGCATAACACACATGGTGATGCTGTGTTGTTTTCCTAATCCAACTCCATCTGCCTTTGTTTACATTCTGTTCCTTTCCACTATATGACATTTCACTTAAAAACTTCACATGAAAAACAAGAATCTAAACTTACCTGATAATTGATAAATGAATGATACCTGCCTCTCGCTTGAACACAGTGAATGGAGGGAGAGCTGGATGTGTGTTGTGGTGTGTAGTTCTGGTGTGTACAGTATAACCAGCTTAAACCAACACACTGGTTTCTCGATAGATAACTTTTTAACAGCCTCACGCTTGAACACAAAGTGAACGAACATTTCCATTTGCTCGAGGTCATAATTGGTTACATTGGAATATGTGCTCAAAGTGACCCACATAGTGAAAAGTGTTCACAGTTTTTGAAATATATAACATTAACATCACGATTGGTAATTGTTTTTCAGCTTGACACATGGGTATGTTTACAACTTCATAAACAAAGCAGCCTGTTTTATATTTCTGAAGAAATATCCAATCGTTGGACAACAACAAATCATGTAATTGATGACTTGGTTGGACGAAAACATGAATATAGATCGCTCCCATTCTTGTGGTGTTTTTTGTTGTTGTTTTGATTGTCTTCAATGTAACCTGTTATAAACCAACCTACTGATATAACGATATATTCTAACGACTATTACCTGTTTAACGGTTAAACACACAATGAATCAACGGTCGGGTGTTTATATAATGTATGCAGTTTGCTTGTTTAGACTATAAAGTGGAATACTAAAACACTTATATATTGATAATACCTCGTATCTGTCTCACGTCAGACATGAAGCTAAAGAACGATAGAATGTTAGTTAAAATACGTAGTTTTTCCTGTGTCCAGTTTAAATTGCGAAACCAACACACTTATATAATATCGATAAATTGTGTGTATTTGTATCAAACATTAAAGATACGGTTGGAATGGATTGTTGGACATTTGTTGTGGTGTGTAATTTGATGATTCACACTACAACCGAGATTAACTAACACACTGCTTATAGATAGTTCGAAGATGACGTCACTCAGGGCCTTTGTTATTGTTTTTGCCATCCGCGTTTGTGAGTTGTTCTCACTAAACTGTATTAACCAGACTATAAAAGTTCATGGTTACACAGAGTTTGTGTGTTGGTCCGTTCTACTTCCAGATGGCAATGTTGTGAACTCCTTGGCCAAGCGCATTCTAATCAATAGATAGTATGCAGATGACGTCACTCAGGCCTTTGTTATTGTTTTTGCCATCCGCGTTTGTGAGTTGTTTCTCACTAAACTGTATTAAACCAGACTATAAAAGTTCATGGTTACACAGAGTTTGTGTGTTCGTCCGTTATACTTCCGGATGGCAAATGTTGTGAACTCCTTGACCAAGCGCATTCTATCTATATATAACAATTAGCAGCTTGCAACTGCTTCACGCGTGAACACACGTTCAGTGAGTAGTTTGATATTTGTTGTGATATGCAGTTTGACGGTGTGCGATGTTCCCTCGATAAGCGAATATGCTACTGTATTAATGTTAATCGTTTTATCCATAATAATCGCAACATTGCTATCCGGATATAACGTCCCAAACGCACAAAACGATGTGTCACCCGAAACGTTTATAGTCTAATTAGTAATATTTGGTGAGAGCTACTCATTAAAATGTCTGGCCAATTCGCTACCACACAGTTTCTCCTCGTACTGGTGGAGAAGCCTGGCAACTTCTCACCTAGTTTGAACGACATTCGTTCTCCACGGTAAAAGAGTAAATCGAAGCCATTCGGTACCTAATCCGTTGGATAGGCATATTAAGGCATCCAACACGTGACCAGACTAACAAGTCACGGATTAGACAGCAGACACAGCTGGCAGACATAAATAATACATAAATCACGTGGTGTCCCATCAAACTGGCGGGAAGCCAGGGTGATCGAGTAAATGGGATAGACTAGCAATGAAGTCACGTTTGATGTCATTTTAATTTTCATCCATTAAATAACATTTTTATATTTTAACCTAGGGTTAAAATGTAAATGTTTAATTGAGGGTGAATATATATATATACACACACACATTAAAATATATATATATATATATATATATATATATATATATATATATATATATATATATATATATATATATATATGTGTGTGTGTATATTTATCTCCATTGCTACATGTCGAGCACTATTCGTACCATATATATATATATATATATATATATATATATATATATATATATATATATTGATGGATGTCCTGTAGCTCTGACAGTGTTCAAGTAATTAACTATTCAGAGTATTCATTATAAAATGAGTAAAATCAACTCACATTTCGTCCAACTGGATGAAACAATGAAAAAAAAAAAAACAAAAAAAAAAACAAACAAACAATGAAAGATACAAATGACAATGAAAGAAACACAAAGCAATGAAAGAAACAAAAAACAATGAAAGAAAGAAACAAAAACCAAAGAAAAACATCAACGAAGGACAAAATTTTTTTTTAATTTTCTTCTTCTTCTTTTCTTCTCTTCTTCTTCTTCTTCTTTCTTCTCTCTCTTCTTCTTCTTCTTCTTTTCTTCTTCGTCCCTTATCACTCCTGACTCATTTCCGCCCTTCCTACACTAGTCCTCCTTTCTTGTTAGATGACTCGCCAAGTTTTTTAAAAACTACTTTGAGGAATTTCCTGATGTATAAATTGGAAGTGTTAGATGGCCACACTTTTCCCCTTGGTAATTGGTTTCTTACTCAATTTGTTTCAATCTCTTACTCTAATTCCATCTTAATTTCGGTCTACTCTTCAATTTACCGACCCCTCCCCCCCCCCTCCCCTTCCCTCCCCCCCCCCCTCCCCTCATCTTCTCCTTCCTTCCATCTATACTTCTCTCTTCTCTTCCTTTATGATTGAATATTCTTATTCATACACGTCCCTATTTCTTCCTTCCTATATGTGTGTGTATGTGTGTGTGTGTGTGTGTGTTGGTGTTGCATCGCCGGCCTCTACAGATACCATATTTATGAAAGAATTGAGACAATGGATACCGTGTAAAACGCAAAAATCTGTGACACACCCGGAAACCAACAGATTTTTGAAATCATGACCAGATAACTCATGCCTCAAATATCGATCGAATAAAATTGCCATCGTCTTGTCTGAATCTTCCAAGAAGTTGACAGTTTTCTGAAAGACAAGGCTCGTTTTAAACGACTGATATTCAACCAGTGAATTGCAAAAAATTTTTTTTTAAATTGACCAGAAAAGTCGTCCTTCAAATATCGATCGATTAAAATAACCGTCATCTTGTCAATAATCAAAGAACTGGGACTTTGCAAGATCACAAGTTTGTGATTTATCGGACACGTTGAGGTTCAATGTAATTCGTTCTATATCTAAATTTAGTTCTCTTTTTTTCCAACTAAAAACAATTGCTTTCATTAGACGGTTCATATCTGAAGCTGTGACCAAACACCTGGTTGTGTCCCTCGTACTATCGAAATTGGGTTATTGTAATGCTCTGTTGTTTGGCGTTTTCGCAATATAATCTGAGACGTCTTCAGATTGTCCAAAACAGCGCTGCCAGACTAGTATTCATGAAGCGTAGGTGCGATTCTGCCAGACCTCTGCTTCATGACCTGCATTGCCTGCCTGTTGAGAAAAGGATTAAATTCAAAGTTTGTGTTTTAGTGTATCGCTAACTTCAAGGTACTGCCCCTTCCTGCCTTTCGGAACCAATTGGATTCAGTAGTCTGATGTCACGCCCCCGGCAACGGCGGCCATCTTGGTTCTAAACAAAGAAAATCATTACTTTTTTCTTCAAGCTGCCGAGAACTTTTCATATGTCTTGTGATCAGAATGTGTAAAAGTCAAAACATGATCAAAAATTTTTGTTTTTTTCCCCTCTGGTGATTCCACCAAACTTGTCCCTCGAATACGAAAAAAAAAGCTGGAATGAGATCCTTTTCTCATTTCGGACCCTCTGTTTGGAACGCCTTACCATAGAGCATTCGTGAAAAAGAATCCTTGTCTATTTTTAAACGTTCACTGAAAACATATGTTTCGTCTTTAGTAGATGGTATGAGAAGCAAGATAGAGTCTGTTTTGGTTGTTGTCTCTCTTCTCTCTCTCTCTCTCTCTCTCTCTCTCTCTCTCTCTCTCTCTCTCTCTCTCTCTTTCTTCTCTCTCTGTGTATGTGTATATGCTTGTGTGTGTGTATGAGTATGTGTCACCCAAAGTAATTCGTAATTTAAGCGCTTAGAGTCTGGTGTCTCGGAGTTATAGCGCTATATACGTTTACAGTCATTATTTGAAGGACGACTTTATGGCCAATGTTTGAAATACGTTCCTTTCCACAATTTGGCTGTAACATAGTTAAATGAGGACTTTTATGGCCACTAAAAAAAACTGTGTGACTTTTATCTTTCAGATTCTAGCATGTTTGATATCATCACAACTCCACCCAAAACCAATTTGTGTCATTGATGCGACATGGATTTCTTGACATATACTCAGGCCGACAGATCCAAAAGTAAGATAAGCGCCATTTCACGTATAACCTGTTTTCTATATACATTTGTTGCATTCGTTGTAATCAATGTTCAATCCAG
>NC_088366.1:2481719-2506590 GCF_034508935.2 Berghia stephanieae | reverse complement strand
GAGAGAGAGAGAGAGAGAGAGAGAGAGAGAGAGAGAGAGGGAGAGAGAGAGAGGGAGGGAGGAGAGAGAGAGAGGGAGGAGAGAGAGAGGGAGAGAGAGAGAGGGGGAGGGAGGGAGAGAGAGGGAGAGGGGGGGGGAAGAGAGGGGGGGGGAGGGGGGAGAGAGGGGGGGGGGGGGGGAGGAGAGAGATAGATAGATAGATAGATAGAGAGAGAGAGAGAGAGAGAGAGGAGAGAGAGAGAGAGAATGAAGATAAAGTAATGTTTTGTAATATGAAGGCTTGAGGAAGCAAAGATAAATTTATTATTTAAATTAAAGTTGTTCTTTATTGTTTAAAGATCGAGTTTATTCTAATTATTCCTAATCTTCACCAGGACATTCAGTTGTGTTATTTTATGACTGGTAAGCAATGATCAGTTGGTCTGTTAAGGTTTGACGGAAAGTACCTCGCGATACACAAGCGTGAGATTAGCGTCCTATCCAAATAACGACAGGCAAGTGTTACTTTACAGTTTGTTTATCGCTCTTAAGAAACCGGGACGAACTCCGTGGTCTAACGGCTGCGAAGGATCTACACAGAATTAAAAAATAGAATTTTTGACCAATCAAAACGCGGGATTTATGACACACCCCCAAACCTGCAAAAGCAAACATACGCTGATCGTTTACACTACACACTACACAGTACACACAATAGAATGAAGGACGGTCAACTTCTCTCTTATCATTGATATTGTTATTGTTTTTTAAAACCATTTGTTGTATGATAAGTTCTCACTAGCTTCGCTCAGTCAAACTATTAGCGTTCAAGGTTACACGTAGTTTTCTGCGGCTATGTGGTCTTGTGGTATGACACTCGTTTTCGGATCGGAAGGTACTGGATTCGAGCATTGATAAAAAAAAAGTAATATCGCCTAAGAGGCGTCATGTCTCGTTAAATGTTGCTGTTGGTCAGTGACCCCTTGTAATGAGCATTGAGCACGTTTAGTGGGTATTGCCCTCTATAAAAGCTTATCTATATGTGGTGGGACCATTGATTAGGCGAGTAGAAGTAGTGAATATTTTACACGCATAACACACATGGTGATGCTGTGTTGTTTTCCTAATCCAACTCCATCTGCCTTTGTTTACATTCTGTTCCTTTCCACTATATGACATTTCACTTAAAAACTTCACATGAAAAACAAGAATCTAAACTTACCTGATAATTGATAAATGAATGATACCTGCCTCTCGCTTGAACACAGTGAATGGAGGGAGAGCTGGATGTGTGTTGTGGTGTGTAGTTCTGGTGTGTACAGTATAACTAGCTTAAACCAACACACTGGTTTCTCGATAGATAACTTTTAACAGCCTCACGCTTGAACACAAAGTGAACGAACATTTCCATTTGCTCGAGGTCATAATTGGTTACATTGGAATATGTGCTCAAAGTGACCCACATAGTGAAAAGTGTTCACAGTTTTTGAAATATATAACATTAACATCACGATTGGTAATTGTTTTTCAGCTTGACACATGGGTATGTTTACAACTTCATAAACAAAGCAGCCTGTTTATATTTCTGAAGAAATATCCACTCGTTGGACAACAACAAATCATGTAATTGATGACTTGGGTGGACGAAAACATGAATATAGATCGCTCCCATTCTTGTGGTGTTTTTTGTTGTTGTTTTGATTGTCTTCAATGTAACCTGTTTAAACCAACCTACTGATATAACGATATATTCTAACGACTATTACCTGTTTAACGGTTAAACACACAATGAATCAACGGTCGGGTGTTTATATAATGTATGCAGTTTGCTTGTTTAGACTATAAAGTGGAATACTAAAACACTTATATATTGATAATACCTCGTATCTGTCTCACGTCAGACATGAAGCTAAAGAACGATAGAATGTTAGTTAAAATACGTAGTTTTCCTGTGTCCAGTTTAAATTGCGAAACCAACACACTTATATAATATCGATAAATTGTGTGTATTTGTATCAAACATTAAAGATACGGTTGGAATGGATTGTTGGACATTTGTTGTGGTGTGTAATTTGATGATTCACACTACAACCGAGATTAACTAACACACTGCTTATAGATAGTTCGAAGATGACGTCACTCAGGCCTTTGTTATTGTTTTTGCCATCCGCGTTTGTGAGTTGTTCTCACTAAACTGTATTAACCAGACTATAAAAGTTCATGGTTACACAGAGTTTGTGTGTTGGTCCGTTCTACTTCCAGATGGCAATGTTGTGAACTCCTTGGCCAAGCGCATTCTAATCAATAGATAGTATGCAGATGACGTCACTCAGGCCTTTGTTATTGTTTTTGCCATCCGCGTTTGTGAGTTGTTCTCACTAAACTGTATTAACCAGACTATAAAAGTTCATGGTTACACAGAGTTTGTGTGTTCGTCCGTTATACTTCCGGATGGCAATGTTGTGAACTCCTTGACCAAGCGCATTCTATCTATATATAACAATTAGCAGCTTGCAACTGCTTCACGCGTGAACACACGTTCAGTGAGTAGTTTGATATTTGTTGTGATATGCAGTTTGATGGTGTGCGATATTCCCTAGATAAGCGAATATGCTTCTGTATTAATGTTAATCGTTTATCCAACATTGCCAGCCGGATATCACGTACCAAACGCACAAAACTATGTGTCACCCGAAACGTTTATAGTCTAATTAGTAATATTTGGTGAGAGCTACTCATTAAAATGTCTGGCCAATTCGCTACCACACAGTTTCTCCTCGTACTGGTGGAGAAGCCTGGCAACTTCTCACCTAGTTTGAACGACATTCGTTCTCCACGGTAAAAGAGTAAATCGAAGCCATTCGGTACCTAATCCGTTGGATAGGCATATTAAGGCATCCAACACGTGACCAGACTAACAAGTCACGGATTAGACAGCAGACACAGCTGGCAGACATAAATAATACATAAATCACGTGGTGTCCCATCAAACTGGCGGGAAGCCAGGGTGATCGAGTAAATGGGATAGACTAGCAATGAAGTCACGTTTTATGTCATTTTAATTTTCATCCATTAAATAACATTTTTATATTTAACCTAGGGTTAAAATGTAAATGTTTAATTGAGGGTGAATATATATATACAACACACACATATATATATATATATATATATATATATATATAATATATATATATATATATATATAATATATATATATATATGTGTGTGTGTATATTTATCTCCATTGCTACATGTCGAGCACTATTCGTACCATATATATATATATATATATATATATATATATATATATATATATATATATTGATGATGTCCTGTAGCTCTGACAGTGTTTCAAGTAATTAACTATTCAGAGTATTCATTATAAAATGAGTAAAATCAACTCACATTTCGTCCAACTGGATGAAACAATGAAAAAAAAAAAACAAAAAAAAAAACAAACAAACAATGAAAGATACAAATGACAATGAAAGAAACACAAAGCAATGAAAGAAACAAAAAACAATGAAAGAAAGAAACAAAAACCAAAGAAAAACATCAACGAAGGACTAAATATCTTCTTCTTCTTCTTCTTCTTCTTCTTCTTCTTCTTCTTCTTCTTCTTCTTCTTCTTCTTCTTCTTCTTCTTCTTCTTCTTCTCCTCCTACTCCTCCTCCTCCTCCTCCTTCTTGTTAGATGACTCGCCAACTTATACACTGCACTGTTTGAGATTTCCTGTCTTGTAAACGTTGGAAGTAGTGGCCATACACGTATTTGCTGTGGTAGATTGGTTGTCTTATCAAGGTTTTGTTTAACAATACTCTTGACTGGAGAGGCTAATTCCTCAATGTATAAATGGTACGTGTTAGATTTTCACACTCCCCCCCCCCCCCCCCCCCCCCCCCCCCCCTCTCTCTCTCTCTCTCTCTCTCTCTCTCTCTCTCTCTCTCTCTCTCATTTATGATTGAATATTCTTCTTATTTCACTTACACGTCCCCTATTTCCTTCCTTCCATATATGTGTGTGTATGTGTGTGTGTGTGTGTGTGTGTGTGTGTATCGCCGGCCTCTACAGATACCATTATTATGAAAGAATTGAGACAATGGATACCGTGTAAAACGCAAAAATCTGTGACACACTCGGAAACCAACAGATTTTTGAAATCATGACCAGATAACTCATGCCTCAAATATCGATCGAATAAAATTGCCATCGTCTTGTCTGAATCTTCCAAGAAGTTGACAGTTTTCTGAAAGACAAGGCTCGTTTTAAACGACTGATATTCAACCAGTGAATTGCAAAAATTTTTTTTTTTAATTGACCAGAAAAGTCGTCCTTCAAATATCGATCGATTAAAATAACCGTCATCTTGTCAAATAATCAAAGAACTGGGACTTTGCAAGATCACAAGTTTGTGATTTATCGACACGTTGAGGTTCAATGTAATTCGTTCTATATCTAAATTTAGTTCTCTTTTTTTTCAACTAAAAACAATTGCTTTCATTAGACGGTTCATATCTGAAGCTGTGACCAAACACCTGGTTGTGTCCCTCGTACTATCGAAATTGGGTTATTGTAATGCTCTGTTGTTTGGCGTTTCGCAATATAATCTGAGACGTCTTCAGATTGTCCAAAACAGCGCTGCCAGACTAGTATTCATGAAGCGTAGGTGCGATTCTGCCAGACCTCTGCTTCATGACCTGCATTGCCTGCCTGTTGAGAAAAGGATTAAATTCAAAGTTTGTGTTTTAGTGTATCGCTAACTTCAAGGTACTGCCCCTTCCTGCCTTTCGGAACCAATTGGATTCAGTAGTCTGATGTCACGCCCCCCGGCAACGGCGGCCATCTTGGTTCTAAACAAAGAAAATCATTACTTTTTATTCTTCAAGCTGCCGAGAACTTTTCATATGTCTTGTGATCAGAATGTGTAAAAGTCAAAACATGATCAAATTTATGTTTTTTTCCCCTCTGGTGATTCCACCAAACTTGTCCCTCGAATACGAAAAAATGCTGGAATGAGATCCTTTTCTCATTTCGGACCCTCTGTTTGGAACGCCTTACCATAGAGCATTCGTGAAAAAGAATCCTTGTCTATTTTTAAACGTTCACTGAAAACATATGTTTCGTCTTTAGTAGATGGTATGAGAAGCAAGATAGGTCTGTCTGGTTTGTGTTGTTCGTCTCTCTCTCTCTCTCTCTCTCTCTCTCTCTCTCTCTCTCTCTCTCTCTCTCTCTTTCTCTCTCTCTGTGTATGTGTATATGCTTGTGTGTGTGTATGAGTATGTGTCACCCAAAGTAATTCGTAATTTAAGCGCTTTGAGTCTGGTGTCTCGGAGTTATAGCGCTATATACGTTTTCAGCATTATTTGAAGGACGACTTTTATGGCCAATGTTTGAAATACGTTCCTTTCCACAATTTGGCTGTAACATAGTTAAATGAGGACTTTTATGGCCACTAAAAAAAACTGTGTGACTTTTATCTTTCAAGATTCTAGCATGTTTGATATCATCACAACTCCACCCAAACCAATTTGTGTCATTGATGCGACATGGATTTCTTGACATATACTCAGGCCGACAGATCCAAAAGTAAGATAAGCGCCATTTCACGTATAACCTGTTTCTATATACATTTGTTGCATTCGTTGTAATCAATGTTCAATCCAGACGAATATACTGGCACGTTATAATAATATATAGATGGATGTATGGATATATAATATAGTTCGAGAGATAGACAGGTAGATAGATATAAATTGAGATGGTTGGATAGATAGATAGATATATAGATATATAGATAGATAGATAGATAGATAGATAGATAGATAGATAGATAGATAGATAGATAGATAGATAGATAGATAGATAGATAGATAGATAGATAGATAGAATGAGAAACACATAAATCGGATTCCATCAAAGATTAAAATGATTTAACAGAAGATAAAACAGATGACAGCCGTGTTCTACATAGATCTCCTATTGGTCCAACCCATACCATGGATATATTATACCGTATAGTCTACCATTGTTATCACATGTGTGATAATTAGATTACACACTTAGTGGATACTTGACACAGTACTACAATATGACACTTACAATACTGATACTAGTACTCTGGGTTAAAAAAAATTATCAATTATTAAAAAATTTGGCCATAAAACTCGTCCTTCAAATATCTATTGATTGTTATGACCCTCATCTGGCACAAACTCTAAAACCTGGGGCTTCGCGATGTCTCTGGTACGGTACCAGGTTTGAGAGTTTTTGAATAGATGAGGGTTATTTAAATAGATCGCCATTTAAAGGACAATTTTCTGGCAAAAATTTTAAACACAGAAAGTTTTCCCAAGAAAACAGTAGAACCAACGTGTACATATATATGCAGGTCTGACATCCGAGCCCACTTATCGGCCTAGATTAACATTGTTGTAATGGGCAATATTTTCGGTCATTATTTGTGATTTCCATTACAACAATGAGCCTATAACGAATTGGGTTATCAGACCTGCAAAAAATGCACGTTGAGTAGAACTAATGGAAGCGTCTACAATTGGCAACAGTGTTATATTATCTGTAGGAGATAATGATAACCAGTGCCATAGCTTTAAAACTGCTGCTATTTATATGATATGATATGATATGATATCATATCATATCATATCATATCATATCATATCATATCATATCATATCATATCATATCATATCATATCATATCATATCATATCATACCATATCATATGTAGGTTTATGGGTTTACTAGGTCACATGACCTTTGAATACCCTGTACGTTTAAAAACAACGTTAGCTTTTATATAGTGCAATATCCACTTAACGTGCTCAAAGCGCTTTCCTGATCCTTCCTTTAAAAATTATAGCCTTCTGGAGAACATTGTGCTCATTTTAGTCAATACAAAAAATTATACGGCGCACAACTCTACTGAAAGTTTTGAAAATTAGAAATGTATTTTTTAAGGATAGATAAACAGATAACTTGATTTACTTTTATAATTTAAAGTCAGTTTGAAACTTCGTTGAGTCGAACAGCTATCATAAAATACGTACCTACGACACTAACACTCTCAAAAACAACCAATTTCGTCACTGTAAAAAGTTGTCAGTTTGGCGTTTTTACGCAAATCGTTGCATTCGAAATAATGTATTCACTTAATTTTCAACAGTTATCATCTATTTATGACATCAAGTATTATTATTGCCCCTTTGATGGTTTCGGGTGGATAATACTCAGGTTTAACTTCTTTGGTAATAATAATAATAATAATAATAATAATAATAATAATAATAATAATAATAATAATAATAATAGTAATAATAATAATAATAATAATAATAATAATAATAATGATAATAATAATAATAATAATAATAATAATAATAATAATAATAATGATAATGATAATAATAATAATAATAATAATAATAATAATATAATAATAATAATAATAATAATAATAATAATAATAATAATAATAATAATAATAATAATCCCACCAGAAGCCGCTTCATTATCACTCTTGCGTTAGTGCTTCTGAGTGGGGCCAACAGGATTCAATAGTCTGAATCACGTCCGCCTAGCAACGAGCAGCTTGGTTCTAAACAAAGAAAATCGGTACTTTATATTCTTCATGGTGGTTAGAACTTTTTCACTTGTCATGTGATCAGAATGTATAAAAGTCAAAACATGATCAGATTTATAACGCTTTTATCCTCTGGATATACTTTTATGTTCGTCGGAGACGTATTTCATAAGGGCGTCCGCCATTTTCCTGATAGTTTAGAACCAGTTGCTAATTTACTCTGCGTCGTTACGAAGGAAGTGACGTAACAACTGTTGAAGCCTATGATGGGCAGGGAGGTCACCTTTTGCTATGTCTTCTATCCCTCTTTATCCAATCTCAATTACCAGGTCTGTCTTTGTCTTGGAATGAGATTACGTTGTCTTGTCCAGGCCCTGGTTGAGAGGGTAACAGTCATAATAAGTTAATTATTAGCTTTGGGAGGTGATATTTTTGCCTTGTGAATCATCTCTCTGATATGTACTGTTATAGTTTTTGTTTTGTTTTATTTTGTTTTTGTTTTTTGTTTTTTGTTTGTTTGTTTTTTCTAATCATATTGTGTAACCATTTCAGTGTTAGTGTCTTTGTTGGATCCTGCGTCTTTGTCCAGATGGTGCTTTAAAAACAACAATACGTGAGCTTTTATATAGAGCAGTATCCACTTAATGTGCTCAAAGCGCTTTGCAAGGGGTTCCTCCACAATAGCAACATTTAACATATAGAACTAAACATTTTTTTTACGACAGAGATAACGCTGTTAACTGACATGTACTCATTTTACACATGAGTATGATGAGAGAATGCGAGCAAAGAGCCTTTTCCAAGGACTCAACTATGTGCTGAGCGAGGCTTGAACTCGGAACCTTCCTATGTGAGAGCGAGTGTAACACCACTAGACCATATTATAGCCGTACTTAAAGGTGATCTCCTCATGCTCTAGGTTCGAGCCTTGCTCGGCACATCGTTGAGTCCTTGGAAAAGGCTCTTTAGTCACATTCTCTCACCGTACTCAGGTGTAAAATGAGTACATGTCCGTTAACAGCGTTGTCTTTGTCGGAAATAAAATTGTAATATCGCCCGACAGACCGTATAGGTTCTGGGAATGTAGTTGTTAGTCCTAAGGTGTTTTACCCACGATTCAGTGCTAATATTATATGTAAGTTCATTATGATGCATTGTCATGTAGTGTGAGATAGAATGACGTGTGACGAATTGGATTATGTGCCTTGAGCTCCCATTGGTTCGTTAAATAGCACGTGATTTTTGTTACTTGAAAAATAAATCGTTGGCCAATTTTATAGGTTTTAGGGGTCCCGTTAGCCGTTTTTCCTTTACCACTGCCGTCTTGCGTCTCACCTTATTTTACGTCTTTGTTAGTGCTGAGGAAGAGGTCCATAAAATATTCTTTGCCTACAGAGACAGACCACAGTAATAGGTTTAGTTAAATAAAGTGAACCGTAATAAATTTTAAAATCGCCCCATTTTAAAGGCCACCAAATCATCAGTGTTGAGTTCCCTTGTTATTATCTCGCCTTTTATCATTTGTTTCCATTCTTAAAATACTTTTTGAATGACTGATAAGTCGACATTAAGCTTTAATCGATTTTTTTTTACCACGGTCCTGACAATGTCGATTTATCCGTTCCCGATTGTATATATATAAAATATTATATAAGTATGGATACATACATACAATAAATAGTATTTCACAAATTTAGCACCCGGAAAACAATGTAGAGGGGACAATAAAATTAAAGACACTAACCCTCACCTCTTCCTTAACCCCCCCCCCCAAATAAATAAAAAAGTAAACAAAATAATAATAACTTTTAAAAATGAAAACAAAAAGGAAAACATAAAAAAGTCAGATCATTTTAAATCAGGTTTATTAAGCAGGACCACACAAATCAAACATGTCACAATCCTAGTCAGGAATTGAATGATGTTTCATAGTGTCCAGCTCCATTATGCATCTGAAAAATATAAGAAGATAAAAAGATAGTTATAATACTTAGCAGTAGTCCCGATGATTAGAATAAAAATATTAATTTTATAAACAAAAAAATTCGTTTTGACCAGTTAGCTGCCGCCTACTCCGGGAAATACAGGAATTTAAAAATCTTGTCCGTCGAATATCGATCGATTTAAATGACCCCCGTCTCAACAAATAACTCTCAAACTTGGGGAACTTCACGACATATTCCCGCAGACGGGCCATTTAATTTAACACGCACTTTTATGATACTTAGACATATTTAAACTCGTCATAAAATAAATTGTAAAAAAATGTTAGAATTTAAATTGATAACAAGTAAACAACAACGCCAAAAAAAAAAGTAAACAACAACAACAACAACAACAACAACAAAAAAGAACAAATAGACAAAGTCATTTTTGAATTCCAACAACCTTGTGTCTGAATTGGAATAAGCGGGTGTCCGAATTAGAACAACTGGGTTTCGTCATTGGAACAATTGGCGTCTGAATTACAAGTGTTGATTTAGTGGCAAACGTTTTTAATATCTATTTTAATACACTAGTGGAAGACCGGCAATATTTGCGGAGAAATAAAGGCTATTAGGCGGTAAACTGAATGCATTCAATATTGTCTCCAGTCCGTCTTGCCCTCCATATATGACCTTTCCTCTCAGTCGGTCTCTCCTTTTTATCATAGCAACCTGAGTGCAACTCATTCGTATTAGTTGACTAACGGGACAGAAACCGGACGTAAAAGCTTAATATTGGAACTAAAATTTCTTTCCGTTTCCTACCACCAAAGTGAAATATCACACAGAGTTTCTTTGATATCGTTTTTGAACACATTTGGATGTTCAGTTCTCACTTGATAAATGTTTGAATAGTATTATAGACATTTCAGTTCTCACTTGATAAATGTTTGAATAGTATTATAGACATTTTAGGTTACTCGTAGTTTTGTTTGCTGGGTTGTTTCATGTGTTTGTTGTGAGTAAATTACAGAGATGTAAAACAGACACGCACTACCTTTCACTTTATCTATTCTCATAATAGAAATATGTGAAATATTGACAATCTTAGAAAATGTAGTTGTTTTACATTTAACTTTTGAATTTAAGATTTGTAAATAATCTAATGACTGCTAATCAAATTGATAAATAAGACAGATCCATATAAAGACTTTTTTAAAAAATATCTGTTTATTCTAAATTCAAGTAAAATTTATAGTTAAGGCTTTAGCATTTAAAAAATATGTTCCTTTTTTTTTGGGTTTAAAATGAATAAAAACAAAGGTAGGTAACTCATTATGCGATATTGACATGGGAGAGTGCGTTAGTTAGATAAGTGAAGAAATATCTGTTGTATTGTTGGAAATTAACTAAATTGAGACGAATATTTTGAGCCATCATATTTGCTTGGTTCCAAAAGGCGGCCATATTGTAATAAATCCTAAAGCCAAAGGTCAAATTAAGTCTTGAATGTCGCCTGCGCTAACATTACCGCATAGGAAATCCCGCGACTTCGATCGGATGCCTTATATTTAGCCCAAACGAATATACGACGTGTTCCGTACCATCTTCTATACTAGTGACCCATAGTCTCAAAACGGTATTATGTCGGAAGGAACCATATGCCTAAAAGCGGAATTAAATGTTAAACTTGTAAAAAATATAAATTATTGGCATTGACACCTTTCAGTATCGTATCCATTCTCATCAATAAAACATATAAACTGGACACGAGTCTGATATTTCTGGCTATGAATTCAATTTTCAACATCTTAACCAACCCGACTTAATACCGCTTTGAGGCGAAGGGTCACATTTAGCGTCCTGAGGGTTAATCGGCTGTTGTTTGACTATTGGTTATAGGTTAAACTGGAGTCTATAACAAATTTTAGAAAAGTACGCCCTTTCGCAACGGCACCATGAGATCCCGTTGCCTATGCATTCAATGAAGGAAATATAGATAAACCATCAATCAAGATGTCTGGTGTCAACAGGAATCACCCATGTTGTCACAGTGAGATACCGTCGCCAAGGCATTCCATGAAGGAATATAGATAATCCATCAATCAAGATGTCTGGTGTCAACAGGAATCACCCATGTTGTCCAAGTGAGCAAATCGGGGGTTAATAATCTAAACGAAAGTGCCTGAAGCGGGGCTCGAATCCGGGACCTTCGCGTCAAAGTGCATTGCTTAACCACTTGGCCACTTCGTCCCTGGAGTCTATGCTTTAGGGGTATCATACGTCACCGTACGACCAATAGCAGCACTTAACAGGCTGGACAGGTTGCAACGTCTGGTAGGCAAATATTACATGTTTCATTCGTTCTTTATTCTTTTTTTATTTTTCGAAAGAGACAACGTTGTTAGTGACTAGGTACTCGTTTTACATCTGAGTAAGGTGAAAGAAAGCGAATATACAGTCTTTTCTAAGGACTCATTTACGCATCGACCAATGCGGGTCTCAAACCCTAGACCTATTGGTTTCGAAGGTGAGTTTCATACCACAAGACCAGATGATAACACAATCGAGAAATACATGCAGTCCGCTTAAAATAACCTTAGTGACCAAGAAGAAAAGAAAATCAAGGGGAACAACTCTTCAACGATACACACATTTGTTAATGTTTTCATTGTTGTCTCCCTTTGATAAATGCTTGGAAAGGTAAAATAAGAATGAAAAGTAAAAGATGGAAGCGTTGAAAGGCTATCATCGCTCGTCATCTTGTCTCGTTCTGATTTATGTATGTAAATAGATTGAAAATTTAAGAATAAAAACAAATAAAAATTCCCTTTATTCATCCCATAGGGGTAATTTGTTTATTCCAAGGGAAGACTGGAATCTTGAGCAGTGGAGCTCCACAAATTGAGCTATGGCGAGGTGACTTGTTCAAGGCTACACAGCACAGCGGTGGGTGATCGAACTCGGTACCCTTCGGGTACGAAGCGAAGACAGAACCACTGAGCCAAGCTGCTCCTTTAAAAAATGTTACTCATTGTTCGTATGAATTCTCACTCCATTTGCACGTGAAGACCTGCAAAGTCGAATATTTTCTTCTGAGGGTTCGGAATTGCCATTCAGCGTTCCTAGTGCACGAGGGGTTTCCTCGGGTTCTATCACTTCCTCGAGTAGGAATGGTAAAATTGCTGGTTTTTAGTTTTCCTAATAGATTTTCTCTGGATATTTCATGTAAATGTTGCTGCTCGAAGCTCGAAGAAATAAATAATGATGTGAAATTGAATGTAAGCTTCAATTTAATTGATAAAAACAAACAGATCAAATGAAAGTTTCGGGTTTCCCGTTTATCAACAAAACAGGGTGAATGAAACACCCAGAGTTTTCTAAAACTTCAGCAATGGAATAATTAAAATTGTCCAAATCATCAAACACTAAGGAATACACACATTTACTTGACAAAAATATACAAGTAGAGTCAAGAACCAACACCATCTACGACACCTGACATTACAGCAGAAGACAAAAGCATTGCCGAAAACCTACAGCTAAGCAACAGATTAGACACCACAGCAAAATCTAACGCCTTCATCACTATCAATGACCATACATCAAACTTTCGTAACAACGTCCAATGACGTCACATAAACCCATGCAAATTACAAATCAGAAATATAAGTAAACAGATTTTAGACAGAATCAACACCTAACCGTCAAGGAAACCGAATTCAACCAATGGAGAAACACCGCTGAAGTAGACAACAAACCAAACTCATGTAACACACAGTCCTGACGATGGCTGATTAGGCCTGAAACATCGATGTAGACTGACTCAAACATTGTGGTAAATATTAAAAGATTAGTTCGCTCCATTGCAACATGCCGAGCACTTTTCGTACCATATTAAATTGTATCAAACACGATTCAATATATATATATATATATATATATATATATATATATATATATATATATATATATATATATATATATATATGTGTGTGTGTGTGTGTGTGTGTGTATATATATATATATATATATATATATATATATATATATATATATATATATAATATTGTGTGTGTGTGTGTATACCGCTGAGTCATGCTGACCTCTTTATATAATATTTTATTTAAAAAGAAATAAGACAATAGATGCCGTATAAAATTCAAACAAACTGTGACACGGCCATTCCAACAGTACTCGGAAACAACACATTGTTGAAATGATGACCAGATAACTCACGCCTCAAATATTGATGACGAATACAATTTCCTATGTCTTGACTGTGAATATCTTCCAAGGCAGTTGACAGTTTTCTGAAAGATTTGAGTCTTCTCAAACGACTGATATTCAACCAGATCACTGCCGTATTTTGGAAAAACGCATATTTATTAGAACTTGGCTGTAAAACTCGTTCTTCAAATATCGATAGATTCGTATGACCTTAACTTGTCAACAACTCCAAAATAACTTGGGACGTTGCAAGATCCCAAGTTTGTGAGTTTTCGACAAAATGAGGTTCATTTCATTCGTTCTAGATTTGCAGATCGATTATTTTGGCAAAATTTGGAATATGTTCCTTTCCACAATTTGGCATTTAACTGGTTGAACAGACGAGTTTTCTGGCCAAATTTTGAAACATTATGGGTCTTTCCAGAGTTTGGCTGTAAACTAGAAAACAGAGCAGTATTTTGGCCATTTTTTAAAAAATACGTTCCTTTCCAGAGTTTGGCTGTAAACTAGAAAACAGAGCAGTATTTTGGCCATTTTTTGAAATACGTTCATGTCCAGAGTTAGGCTGTATACTAGTTAAAGGAGGAGATTTTTGGCCAATTTAATATAATAATATAGCAAGTTAACGCGTACGGTCCCCGAACCTAAACGATCCGCAAACGACGAGGAAGTCGTGGTTGGTCGATCATATAGGTTCGGGGGACGTAGTCGTTAACTCACTAATCCTAGAGATTTTTCAAAATTGGAAAAAAATGTATTAAAAAGTAGCATGAACATGGATTGTTTTATTCAACTACTATTGATATGTAAAAACTAAAAACAATAGCTTTGTTACTACGCCTATAATTTGTCTCATAAAATGTAATAAATAAGCATGGGGTAAAAGTAACTCGGGCAAACTACGGATATAGTCGGTGTTTGGGTTGAGTGAGTTAATTCTAGTGTGTATTACCGACGATTCAATGGTTATATTAATATTTAAGTTCATTACGATGCATTGTCATGTAATGTGAGATAGAATGACGTGTGACGAATTGGATTACGTGCCTTGAGCTCACATTGGTTCGTTAAATAGCACGTGGTTTATGCTGCTTGGAAAATAAATCGTTGTCCAATTTTATAGGTTTTAGGTTCTGCAATAGCCGAAAATGCTGGGTCACCTCCAACCGCATTTTGACAGGACATGGCAGAACCGCAGCTAACATGCATAGATGGAATCTGAGAGAATCAGATGCATGCCGTCATTGCCAAGGAGGCCTTGAGACAATGGACCACATCGTCATCCACTGCCCAGTGACAAGCCTATCAGGAGGCTACGAGACAGCCTATAAGGCAGGAAAAGAATTTGAAGAATGGATTAAAAGATTCAAAATAGAGGTGTAGCCATTCGATACTACTACTACTACTACTACTACATAGGTTTTGCCGGTCCTGATAGTTCCAAGGAGACTTGGAGACGTACCGTAGAGAGAGACCTAAAATAGAGAGGTCTGTCACTCGAAATGACCCCAAGAATAGCTGCTGACAGGACCAGGTGGAGATCCCTTGCATCGCCTCAAGTGCAACCAGGCCCGGAGAGGATTGAGTGAGTGATAGCTCAGTTGGTAGAACACTCTCTTCTCACGCAAAGGGACAGAGATCGATCCCGGGTGCAGTCTAGATTGTTTCCGACCCCCTCGTTAAACCCTGGAGTGATTGAGTAGCGGGATCTGTTTGATCTATCGGTAAGTACTTTGCGATAGACGAACGATCTATCAAAAAGATAACAAGCAATAGCTATTGTCCGTTTCACGTTATAGAAACTAGGTATATGGCTCTTGGCTTTGTTTTACAATTGGTACTCTGGGTGGGGCTCCTGGCCTCCCATAGTGGGCTGGGTGGCACTTACTGTGTCTTCTATCCCCCTACATCTGGCTGGGGTTTCTGGCCTCCCATAGTGGGCTTGGTGGCACTTACTGTGTCTTCTATCCCCCTGTATCTGGCTGGGGCTCCTGGCCTCCCATAGTGGGCTGGGTGGAACTTACTGTGTGTTCTATCCCCTTGTATCTGGCTGGGCTTCTGGCCTCCCATAGTGGGCTGGGTGGAACTTACTGTGTGTTCTATCCCCTTATATCTGGCTGGGCTCCTGGCCTCCCATAGTGGGCTGGGAGGCACTTACTGTGTCTTCTTTCCCCCTATATCTGACTGGGGTTCCTGGCTTCCCATAGTGGGCTGGGTGGAACTTACTGTGTCTTCTATCCCCCTATATCTGGCTGGGGTTTCTGGCCTCCCACAGTGGGCAGGGTGGCACTTACTGTGTCTTCTATCCCCCTATAACTGGGTGGGGTTCCTGAACCCCCATAGTGGGCTGGGTGGAACTTACTGTGTCCTCTTTTCCCTCATAGTTTTTTTTCCAATTTGCTTTCTGTCTTTGTCTTGGAATGAGAATACTTGTTTCTGTCCTGGCCCTGGTCGGAGTCCTTGTTTGGGAGGGAAACAGTCAAATGCATAAATATTTTTTTGGGAGATATTATTTTTTCCTTGTAAATCATCTCTCTGTTATGTATTATTATACCTTTTATTTTGATGCATAGTGTAAGCATTTGAGCGTAATCCTTTTTGTTGAATCTCGTTTTTGTGTCCAGATAAGATTTATATGTGATTTCAGACTAAGTTCATTGATGGTATCCTCTTGGAATTTTCATCTGATCCCTATTTGTTCCCAGTTCCCCTTTGTCTTACCTTTTCTTGGGTGCTTTAATTGTTATTCTAGAATTTGACTATCCCATTTTCTTCCTCTTTACTGGCCCTAATATGACATAAAGGTGTTGCGAGCGCCGTAAAACCCTTAAAAACATAAAAACAAACAAACAAAAAGACCAAAGCAAAAAAAAAATAAAACCCAAACATTTGGTTCTGTATACCATTATTCTTTTGTTATAATTATTCAACTTTCGAGGCCTTTGAATTTAATACTATTAGTCACGGTGTCAATGACTAGTCTATTTTTCTGCTTCAACTGTACCCTTTTAAACGCGCCTTTAAAAAATATATTATTTCCATTCGTTCCAACAATGTACTGAATTAGCTTTCATCCAAGAACCATTACTCTCTCTAACCAAATGTTTAAAAAAAAGTTTGACAACATCCGGATTCTGTGACGTCATGTTAGGAATTTTAGAAATTGAGCACGAGCTTTTATATTGCGCAATATCCATTAAACGTGCTCAAAGCGCTTTACAAAGGGTCTCTGATCAACAGCAACACCTAACATGTAGAGCGAGACATGTCGCCTGTTAGGCGATATTACATTTTTATTGGGGGGGGGGGGGTGAGACAATGCTGTATACGACCATGTACGCATCTTACACTCATCTTGAGAGAATGTGAGTAAAGAGCTTTCTCCAGGAGTGAACTGTGGTTCGAGCGAGGCGAGGCTCGAACCCAGGACCTTCCCATCCAAAAGCGAGTGTCATACCACTAGACCACATAGCCGATAACCGATTCCTTTCTTTGTGAGGTCTTGTGGTATGACATTTGCTTTTGAATCGGGAGGTCCTGGGTTCGAGCCGAGGTTCAAAATGAGTACCTGGCCGTTAACAGCGCTGCCTCTGTCGGTGAATTTTAAAGAAATATCGCTTAACAGGCGTCATGTCTCGTTCTACGTGTTACATGTTGCTAATTTGATTCAATAGTCTGATGTCATGTCGCCCAGCAATGACGGCCATCGTTGTTCTAAACAAAGAAAGTCGGCACTTTTTATTCTCCAGGCTGGCTAGAACGTTTCATGTCTTGTGAACAGAATGTGCAAAAGTCAAAACATGATCAGATTTTTCTTTCTTTTTTTTTTCTCTGGATACGCTTTTATTCTTGTCGGAGAAATATTTCATAAGGGCGTCCGCCATTGTTCCGATAGTTTAGAGCCAGTTACTAAGTTACCATGCGTCATTACGAGGGCAGTGACGTTACGACTGTTGAAGCGTATTGTCAGGGATCCTTTGAGCACGTCAAGTCGATATTGCGCTATACAAAAGCTCAAGTTCTTTAATAAGAAAAGTATGCCTTTCAGCCACGTCATCAGGATGCCTGATGTCAACAAGAATCACCCATGTCGTCCAAGGAAGCGAATTGGGGGATAATAATCTCGCCCAAAGAAAAACAAAAACAAAACAAAAGTGCCCGAAGCGGGGTTCGAACCCGGGACTTTCCGAGTCACAGTACAATGCCTAAACCATTCGACCACTTCTCCCCCAGTTATTAAATTGCGCTATATAAAAGGTCGTCTGTGCCGGAGATATTTTTATCTCTTTCTTCTGACTTTATCATTTCACTGTCCATATTTCTTCGCGATCAACTCGATGCTGCAGACAAAATTTCGAGAAGGCCAGAAAAATGAACCTTTGGGTATATTATTATTTACGGTGGTCTTAAATACAATTCCTTACATGGCAATAATAATGATAATGATAATTGATAATGATGATGATAATAATAATAATAATAATAATAATAATAATAATAATAATAATAATAATAATAATAATAATAATAATAATAATAATAATAATAATAATAATAATAATGATGATGATGATGATGATGATGATGATGATGATGATGATGATGATGATGATAATATTGATAAATAATAATAATGATAATAATAATAATAACAATAATAATAATAATAATAATAATAATAATAATAATAATAATAATAATAATAATAATAATAATAATAAAAAATGATAATAATAATGATAATGATAATGATAATAATAATGATAATAATAATAGTAATAATGATAATAAAAGCAATAATAATAATAATAATAATAATAATAATAACGATAATAATAATAATAATATTTATAATCATCATGATGATAATAAGAATGATGATAATAATAATTATAGTAATAATAATATTTATAATCATCATGATGATAATAATAATGATGATAATAATAATTATAGTAATAATAATAAAATTAAAATATTAATAACTACATAAATAATGAATGGATGACGTCATGTACATACTGATTCATTAACATTTGATATCGTTGGTGGCGAAGTCTTCATACTTTGAATTTCATTTTTATTTCTTTTAATGTATTTATTTATTTATTTATGTATTTATTCATTTATTTATTTATTTATTTATAGTAGGTTTGTTTCTTCTTCTTCTTCTTCTTCTTCTTCTTCTTCTTCTTCTTCTTCTTCTTCTTCTTCTTCTTCTTCTTCTTCTTCTTCTTCTTCTTCTTCTTCTTCTTCTTCTTCTTCTTCTTCTTCTTCTTCTCTTCTTCTTCTTCTTCTTCTTCTTCTTCTTCTTCTTCTTCTTCTTCTTCTTCTTCTTCTCTTCTTCTTCTTCTTCTTCTTCTTCTTCTTCTTTTCTTCTTCTTCTTCTTCTCTCTTCTTCTTCTTCTTCTTCTTTTTCTTCTTCTTCTTCTTCTTCTTCTTCTTCTTCTTCTTCTTCTTCTTCTTCTTCTTCTTCTTGTGGAAACCTCCAGTATTGTCAAGGATCACTCCACAGTTTATAGGGTTTTACATTGTAAACTTGCTAAAACTCTGCACATCATACTAATAAGAAATACATAAATTAAAAAGCCACGTTGTGAACTCGCGTGAAGGCATGTTGAAAACCGTTTTCAGCCACATCAGATGGGAGTCTATTTATTTCATAGTCGGGCAGTGGAAGGGAAAAACGAATGGAAGTGGTTATTCAGTATCAGATACTGAATAGTGCTTTGCCACTATTCAGTATCCATAAGGAACTCTTTTTCATAGAGAGAGTGAAAAGTGCGACAATCTCGGTTGAATGGAAATAAACTGTTGACCTACTTCCAGATTGAACACATGCACTAACTGACAGCCCGAATCAAAGCTGTAAAAATATGTTGATCGTTATTTTTTTTTTAATTTCTGCTTTTATGCAATTAACATTGTTCAAAATATCAAAATAAGAGTGGCATTCAAATCCATTTTTAAATGTCTAAATAGACATGATCAAATGTCACTTAGAGTTCAGTGACACCATGGCTTGGTGGATATAAGCTGTTTGACTCTGAGTTTAAGGTTCAAGAGTTCAAATCCCGGTAGGGGTAACTTGCTTTTTTTTTCCCCATTATTTTTTTTAAATTCCTTCTGTCTATTGATATTTTTTTAACTTTTGTTTTTATAATTTTATTTGCTTGTAATATACTTTAATGTTGATATTATACTATTGTACTTTTATTATTATTATTATTATTATTATTATTATTATTATTATTATTATTAATTATTATTATTATTATTATTATTATTATTATTATTATTTATTATTATTATTATTATTTCTACTTACTTACTATTATTATTATTGTTGTTGTAATCGTCATCATCACTATTATGATTATGATGATTATTTTTTTTTAATCAAGTAGTTGGAGTGATTTAATCAGTTATCGATTTATTACGAATATCTTTTATGTGTTATCATCTCGTTGTTGTTTTTCATTATTGTGCTCTTCTATTGTTCATTATTTTTAAAAATCTTGCTTTTTTCTGTTTGTCTCATTTGTTGTTGTTGTTCTTGTTGTTGTTTGTTTGTTTGTTTGTTTTGTCATCTAAGGCAAACCCGATTCATTATAAATATGTGGGCAGACTTTCTGCATTTTTTAATTGAGCGATGTACTTCCGTGAATTAATTGCCGTATTATATTAAAATTTACGTGATAATAATAATAATAATAATAATAATAATAATAATAATAATAATAATAATAATAATAATAATATAAAATAATAATAATAATAATAATAATAATAATAATAATAATAATAATAATAAATAATAATAATAATAATAATAATAATAATAATAAATAATAATAATAATAATAATAATAATAATAATAATAATAATAATAATAATAACAATAATAATAATGATGATAATAATAATAATAATAATAATAATAATAATAATAATAATAATAATAATAATAATAATAATAATAATAATAATAATAATAATAATAATAATAATAATAATAATAATAATAATAATAATAAATAAAATAATTTAAATAGATACTGAATATTAGACTACAATTGACATCTATTTACTGAATACACGTGGTATTTGTTAGGGGTGTTTTCTTTTTTTTACGAAACCTGCCAAAACACGCCGATACCCGACAAAGTTATGGGAAGTAGGCAGCAGTGGGGAGTGAACCTGGGACTCAGGGAAGTGTACACCGTTGGGGAGTGAACCTGGGGCTGGGTTTCGTAAAAAAAAAAAAGCAATTACTTTTTTACGAAACCCGACAATATCCGACAAAGTTATGGAAAGAAAGTAGCAACAGTGGGGAGTGGACAGGAGATTCAGGGAAGTGTACACTATTGGGGAGTAAACCTAAGTCTATGGTTTTTTGGCGGGTTTTGGCGGATTTCGTAAAAAAGTAATTGCTTCATTCTCGTCTGGTACCCATCTCCCATAGTCCGGCTTCATTTCCCACTGGTATCCATGTCCCCTAGTCCCCAGGTTCATTTCCACTGATATCCTCTTCTCACAGTCCCTAGGTTCACTCCCAACCGGTGTGCACTTCCCTGATCCCGGTTCATTGCCCAATGGTGCCCACCTCCCATAACTTTTGAAAATTTTCGGTAGGTTTCGAAATAAAAGTACATTCTGAGCTCACTGTCCACTAGAATCAGCCTCTGGCAGTCCCAGGGTTCAATCCTCATCAGTGTCCAAATCCCAGATTCACTCCCCACTGCTGCCTGCTTCCCATAACTTTGTCGGGTTTTGGCGGGGTTTCGTAAATAAGTAATTCCCCCCTCCCCCTTGGTATTGCTTTTTTACAAAATCCAGAGTCCCCAGATTCACTCCCCACAAGTGTACACTTCCCTGAATCTCAGGATCACCCCCCACTGTTGCCTGCTTCAATAAGTTTGTCGGATATTGCCATATTTTGTCGGGTTTCGTAAAAAAGTAATTGCTTTTATATGAAACTCGCTGAAACCCGCTGAAAACCAGAGTCTCAGGTTCACTCCCCACTGGTGTACACTTCCCTTAGTCCCCGGTTCACTCCCCATTATTTGCCTACTTTCCATAATTTTGCCCCATTTTGTTGGGATTTGGCGCATTTTGTAACAAAAAGTAATTGCTTTTTTTTTTTACAAAACCCGCCGAAACCCAGTCCCAGGTTCACTCCTCACTGGTGTTTACTTCCACGAATCTCAGGTTCACTCCCAACTGTTGCCTACTACCCATAACTTTCTCAGATATTGCCAGGATTAATCGGGTTTCGTAAAAAAGTAATTGCTTTTATAATGAAACTAGTTGAAGCCCGCCGAAAACCATAGCCCTCAGGTTCACTCCCCACTGGTGTATACTTCACTGAGTCTCAGGTTCACTCCCACCCCCGCTTTGCCGCATATTGCCGGGTATCGTAAAAAAGTAATCCCCCCCCCCACACTTTTTTTGCTTTTTACAAAACCCAGAGTCCCAGGTTCACTCCCCACTGGTGTACACTTCCCTGAATCTCAGGTTCATCCTCCTCCCCCCCCCCCCTACACACACACACACACACACACACGCTGCTGCCTACCTCCCATAACTTTGTCGGATATTGCCGGGTGTCGTCGCGTTTCGTAAAAAGTAATTGCTTTTTATTACGAAACCCGCCGAAACCCAGTCCCAGGTTCACTCCCCACTGGTGTACACTTTTCTGAGTCCCAGATTCACTCCCACATCTGTCCTCTTCCCATAACTTTGTCGGGTTTCGGAAAAAAAAAACACCGTACAAAAACCACTATTCAGTGTCAGATACTGAATAGTACAAAAGCACTATTCAGTATCAGATACTGAATAGTGCAAAACCACTATTCAGTATCAGATACTGAATAGTGCTAGCCAAAACGAATACATGTGGGCGTCTGTTTTTGATGTTGGGATGGTTACTCTTGCTGTGTGTCCCCTCGTAGTTCTTGTAGCGATATCTTTGATGTCGTTTGTTTCCAGTGTCGACCAGGGCCGATTGATGTCTGCTTATGATGAAAGGCGTACATAATATTTCATATTGTCAATTTTTATACAATTGACAATTTGTTGTGTTTGGTGATGTCATTGTGCGGTAATGTGGTCTAGTGGTATGACACTCGCTTTCGAATCGGAAGGTCCTGGGTTCGAGCCTCGCTCGGCGCATAGTGGAGTCCTTGGAAAAGACTCTTTACTCACATTCTCTCACCGTACTCAGGTGTAAAATGAGTACCTGGCCGTCAACAACGTTGTCTCTGCCGCATAAATTGTAATATCGTCTAACTGGTGCCATGTCTCGTTCTACAAGTCACGTGTTGCTAATAAATAAAAAATAAATCGAACTTTTATACTTCGCAATACCCACAAAACGTGCTCAAAGCGCTTTACAAGGGGTCCCTGGCCAATAGCTACATTTAACATTTAGGACGGGACATGACGCCTGTAATGGGCCCTTTGAAAAGAGCTTTGAGCACATTTAGTGGATATTTCGCTATATATATGAAAGCTCTGGTTTTTTAGAAAGCTCTAGTTGCTGGAATTCAATACTTGGATTATATGATGTTTTACTTGCTTCGCATTATGTCTGTGAAAGACACGCTGGTGAGACTGCTGGGAAATCAAAGTAACATGTGCATGGTCTAATGTTGGAATTGATTGGATGTGCTGGATGGCGCATGGTCTATGGTCAGCAGGGACATTATGGCCTTGGCCTATTTCCGCCCATTTAATTCATATCATATCATAATATATCCGAATAATAATAATAATAATAATGATAATGACAATGATAATGATAATAATAATAATAATAAAAGTAATAATAATAATAATAATAAAAATAATAATAATAATAATAATAATAATAATAATAATAATAATAATAATAATAATAATAATAATTATAATAATAATAATGATAATAATAATGATAGTAATAAAAGTAATAATAATAATAATAATAATAATAATAATAATAATAATAATAATAATAATAATAATAATAATAATAATAATAATAATAATAATAATAATAGTAATAATGATAATAAAAGCAATAATAATAATGATAATGATAATAATAATAATAATAATAATAATAATAATAATAATAATAATAATAATAAATAATAATAATAATAAAAATAATAATATAATAATAATAATAATAATAATAATAATAATAATAATAATAATAATAATAATAATAATAATAATAATGATAATAATAATAATAATAATAATAATAATATTAATAAAAGTAATAATTATAAAAGTATAATAATAATGATAATAATAATAATAATAATAATAATAATAATAATAATAATGATAATAATAATAATAATAATAATAATAATAATAATAATAATATAATAATAATAATAATAATAATAATGATAAAAAGTAATAATAATAATAGTAATAATAAATAATAATAATAATAATATAATAATAATAATAATAATAACAATAATAATAATAATAATAATAATAATAATAATAATAATAATAATAATAATAGTAATAATAATAATAATAATAATAATAATAATAATAAAAGTAATAATTATAAAAGTAATAATAATAATAATGATAATAATAATAATAATAATAATAATAATAATAATAATAATAATAATAATAATAATAATAAATAATAATAATAATAATAATAATAATAATAATAATAATAATAATAATAATAATAATAATGATAATAATAATAAAAATAATAATAATAATAATAATAATAATAATAATAATAATAATAATAATAATAATAAAAAGTAATAATAATAATAGTAATAATAATGATAATAATAATAATAATAATAATAATAATAATAATAATAATAATAATAATAATAATAATAATAGTAATAATAATAATGATAATAATAATAAAATAATAATAATAATAATAATAATAATAATAATAATAATAATAAAAAATAATAATAATAATAATAATAATATAATAATAATAATAATAATAATAATAATAATAATAATAATAAAAAACAATAATAATAATAATAAAATAATAATAATAATAAAATAATAATAATAAATAATAATAAATAATAATAATAATAATAATAATAATAATAATAATAATAATAA
>NC_088366.1:2472259-2479759 GCF_034508935.2 Berghia stephanieae | reverse complement strand
ACACGGGAACCTTTTCAGAGGAAGACCGATCACAACACTCCCTGTGATCCTAAACAAAAACCTCACAACACTTGGACAAAGCATTAGTCTCATAACGGCAGGGGACCTTGAAAATCTGAGAACCCTAGCAGAGGACCGGCAATATTGGAGACACCTCACACAGGAAATACTGGAAACAGCCAAGGCGACCCGATCTTTCGGTCGAGACGCGAAAGGCATCTAAGTCAAGTAAGTCAAATAATTATCTCCATTGTATGCATGCCAGTGTGTTCTTCTCAGTGGGTTTTTAGTGCTTTGTCTGGTTGAGTCTTTTAGAAGATCTCAGATTAAGCTCATTAATAAATTGTTCTGATTCCTGTTTCATCCATTCCTCTTTTGTCTTATCATTTCTCTTGTGCTTTTAACAGTAAATTGTAAATCTAGAACCGTTTATAACTAACCCATGATGTAGATTTACCATATTTGCTTAATAATTCTCAATCTGGGTTGGGGGAGGGTGGTGGTGGCACATTTGGGGGCTGGTCTTAATGACCCCAACTGGTCTTAATGAGCCTTACTGGTCTTAATGACCTCAACTGGTCTTAATTACCCCAACTGGTCTTAATGAGCCTTACTGGTCTTAATGACCCCACCTGGTCTTAATGACCCCAACTGGTCTTAATGACCCCAACTGGTCTTAATGACCCCAACTGGTCCTAATGACTCCAACTGGTCCTAATGACCCCAACGTGTATTAATGACCCCAACTGGTCTTAATGACCCCAACGTGTATTAATGACCCCAACTGGTCTTAATGACCCCAATGTGTATTAATGACCCCAACTGGTCTTAATGAACCCAACGTGTATTAATGACCCCAACTGGTCTTAATGACCCCAATTGGTCTTAATGACCCCAACTGGTCTTAATGACCCCAACTGGTCTTAATGACCCCAACTTGTCTTAATGACCCCAACTGGTCCTAATGACCCCAACTGGTCCTAATGACCCCAACGTGTATTAATGACCCCAACTGGTCTTAATGACCCGAACTGGTCTTAATGACCCCAACTTGTCTTAATGACCCAACTGGTCTTAATGACCCCAACTGGTCTTAATGACCCCAACTGGTCTTAATGACCCCAACTGGTCTTAATGACCCCAACTTGTCTTAATGACCCCAACTGGTCCTAATGACCCCAATGTGAATTAATGACCCCAACTGGTCTTAATGACCCCAACGTGTATTAATGACCCCAACTGGTCTTATAGACCCCAACTGGTCTTAATGACCCCAACTGGTCTTAATGACCCAAATTGGTCTTAATGACCCAACTTGTCTTAATGACCCAAACTGGTCTTAATGACCCAAACTGGTCTTAATGACCCCAACTGGTCTTAATGACCCCAATTGGTCTTAATGACCCCAACTGGTCTTAATGACCCCAACTGGTCTTAATGACCCAAACTGGTCTTAATGACCCAAATTGGTCTTAATGACCCAACTTGTCTTAATGACCCAAACTGGTCTTAATGACCCAAACTGGTCTTAATGACCCCAACGTGTATTAATGACCCCAACTGGTCTTAATGAACCCAACGTGTATTAATGACCCCAACTGGTCTTAATGACCCCAATTGGTCTTAATGACCCCAACTGGTCTTAATGACCCCAACTGGTCTTAATGACCCCAACTTGTCTTAATGACCCCCAACTGGTCCTAATGACCCCAACTGGTCCTAATGACCCAACGTGTATTAATGACCCCAACTGGTCTTAATGACCCAAACTGGTCTTAATGACCCAACTTGTCTTAATGACCCAACTGGTCTTAATGACCCCAACTGGTCTTAATGACCCCAACTGGTCTTAATGACCCCAACTGGTCTTAATGACCCCAACTTGTCTTAATGACCCCAACTGGTCCTAATGACCCCAATGTGTATTAATGACCCCAACTGGTCTTAATGACCCCAACGTGTATTAATGACCCCAACTGGTCTTATAGACCCCAACTGGTCTTAATGACCCCAACTGGTCTGAATGACCCCAACGTGTATTAATGACCCCAATTGGTCTTAATGACCCCAACTGGTCTTAATGACCCCAACTGGTCTTAATGACCCAAACTGGTCTTAATGACCCAAATTGGTCTTAATGACCCAACTTGTCTTAATGACCCAAACTGGTCTTAATGACCCAAACTGGTCTTAATGACCCCAACTGGTCTTAATGACCCCAACTGGTCTTAATGACCCCAACTTGTTTTAATGACCCTACCTGGTCTTAATGACCCAAACTGGTGTCTTAATGACCCAAACTGGACTTAATGACCCAAACTGGTCTTAATTATGACCCTAACTTGTCTTAATGACCCCAACTGGTCTTAATGACCCCAACGTATATTAATAACCCCAACGTGTATTAATGACCCCAACTGGTCTTAATGACCCCAACTGGTCTTAATGACGTGACCCCAACGTGTATTAATGACCCTAATTGGTCTTAATGACCCCAACGTGTATTAATGACCCCAACGTGTATTAATGACCCCGACGTGTATTAATGACCACAACGTGTATTACTGACCCCAACGTGTATTAATGACCCAAACTGTTCTTAGCCACCCCAACTTGCCTGGCATCCCGTAGAGATTGCAGCTCCATTCAAACATCTCATGGCTTTGTCTGAGAGAACCTCCAAGTCTTCCACAGTCACTGCCCGGAAGTAAATTTGTAATTCTGTGTGGTCTGGAATGATGTTTGGTTTAGTGCCGCCATGGCTGATGATAGCTGAAAGTGGGTGGGAAGAATGAGAATGAATTGGGAGGAGGAGAAGGAGGAGGAGGAGGAGGAGGAGGAGGAGGAGGAGGAGGAGGAGGAGGAGGAGGAGGAGGGCATCGATGTAAAGATCAGAGTTTTGAAAAAAAGAAAACGTGAATTTATTTTGATACAATCTCTCTTCAAGTACCAAGTCTGTGTCAGACATCGGTGATCATGGTACGCCATTCATCTCTCTGATCAAAAAACTAATATTACTCTTCTCTTTCCTTGCCCTTCAGCTGTTCAAACTATTCAAATATGTTTTTGATACAATAGCAAAATAAAATAAACACCCAAACTTGAGCTTATAAATAGAGCAATATCCACTGAATGTGCTCAAAGCACTAAACAGGGGTCACTAGTCAACAGCAACAATTAACAAGGAAAACAAGACAAGACGCTTGTCAGGCAATCTTATCCAGAAATTTAAAAAATCCGACAGATACATGGTTGTGAATAGCCAGGTACTCATTTTACACCTGGATACAGTAAAAGACAATTGTGAGTAGAGAGCATTTTTCAAAGACTCAACTAATCCCTTGTTCAGAACGGGAATCGAACCCATACAATCCGATCAGAAGAGTGCCATACATTAACTCCACATAGCCCCACGACAGTTTACTGGTTGAAATGACTCGCATCTTGTCCAAATCTGTAAAATCTGATATTATCTTCAATCTGTAAAGCGCTTTGAGCAATTTTAGTTGATATTGTGCTGTATAAACGTTCAACTCTAAAAAAAAACTTTTTTTTCTATGCGATGTCATGTAATTAAAAATGTGGCCATTAAACTCGAAATTATTGATCGTTTTAAATAACCTCACGAAGTCAGTCCCAGGTTCGAGAGTTTTTGTCAAAAATGAAAGTCATTTAAATTGATCGACATTTGAAGGCCTAGTTTTCTGACCATTTTATTTTGGTTTGTTTGTTTATTTACCTTATTTACCTGATTTATCTTATTTACCTTATTTACCTGATTTACCTTATTTACCTGATTTACCTCATTTTGTGCGGCTATGTGGTCTAGTGGTGTGACACTCGCTTTCGGATCGGAAGGTCCTGGGTTCGAGCCTCGCGCTCGCCGCATAGTCGAGTCCTTGGAAAAGGCTCTTTACTAACATTCTCTCACCGTACTCAGGTGTAAAATGAGTACCTGGCCGTTAACAGCGTTGTCTTTGTCCGAAAAATTGTTATATCGCCTGACAGGCGTCATGTCCCGTCCTACATGTTAAGTGTTGCTGTTGACCAGGGACCCCTTGTAAAGCGCTTTGAGCACATTTAGTGGATATTGCGCTATATAAAAGCTCAATTATTATTATCTATTATTATTATTATCTATTATTATTATTATTATTATTATTATTATTATTATTATTATTATTATTATTATTATTATTATTATTATTATTATTATTATTATTATTATTATTATTATAGATATAACACGGCTAAGCAAATTATGGTTTTTCTATTTTTTCATCTTCTGTGTTTAGATTTTATGGGTGTTCGTGAACTGATCCCGTTTTTACGAACCATGTGTCGTTTTGGAGAATGGTTTTTAGCCAGCGTTACACGTGTATCAACTGTGTTGTGTAAAACGTATCGATAAATGAATACAGTCCATGACTTAGAAAAAAAAAAGAGCTTTTATATAGCGCAATATCCACTAAACGTGTTCAAAGCACTTCACACGGGTTATCTGACCAACAGCAACATTTAACATGTTCTTCTGTTCGGTGATATTACAATTTTATTTTCGGCCAGGTACTCATTTTACACTTGAGTACGTTGAGAGAATGTGAGTAACGAGCCTTTTCCCAGGAACTTCCGATCAGAAAGCGAGTGTCATACCACTAGACCACATAGTCGCATGAATAGACTTGAGAAGATCGTAAACACGATTTAATTTCAACACATTATTTTACAGGACAGAATATTTTTTCGATTATCGGAAAAGTTATTAGAGAGAGAACGTCATGTTAGTTGTGCGCGGAAGCGAGGACGAGAGACGCATGCGCACAACCAACATGACGTTCTCTCTCTAATAACTTTTCCGCCGGTGACGTCACAGACTATGGATGACGTCCAATCCTATAGCCCCTTTTATTCACTACTTATTACAGACATCTGTTGATGTCATTCTCTGTCCTAGATTTTAGTTTTTGCCATATTCATTTGGCTATCAAACAAATATTACCAATTAATTCTGTTTTATCCACCTGAACTATAATAATATTATTATAAACAAAAAATTACCTGGCTTCCAATCCCATTAAAATTTAACATAATCTTTGTAATCAGTGTGACAGATTGGACTGAATTTGACCAAACTATACATAAAAAAGCTCTTTGATAAAAAAAAAACATGGAATATCATCTTTCGTTAACCCTCTCCTCACCAACTACAGGAAAATCGTCACATTTGTCACGATACAATGAACGTTACTCTTATTCAGATTGGTTTTGCATGTCACAACATTTGAAAACCCGTTGTGTAAAGCTCGTCTGACTGAAGAAATTATGAACAGATAGTTCGAAGATGACGTCACTCAGGTCTTTGTTATTGTTTTTTGCCATTCGCGTTTATGAGTAATGCTCACTGAACTGTATTAACCCGACTATAAACGTTCATGGATACACACAGTTTGGTGTGTTGGTCCGTTATATTTCCGGATGGCAATGTTATGAGCTTCTTAGCCAAGCGCAGACTATCTATAGAATGTACCCAGACTACTGCTTTCAAATTCAGTGAGTTAATACAAATACATTTTTGTGTTGAATAATCATAATGAGTCGGGAATAATCCTGAAATTAGGCGGTAAGGAGATAGTTAAATTCATAGAAAAGTATTGAAAATTTTCAGAAAGTGTGAAATGTGAAGCGAGCACTTGTATCGAGAATGATGAGGAAAAACGGTGGGGAGAAGTGCTGGATAGATAAGTCGCGACCACTAACTGCCCCCCTCTGTCTCTCTCTCTCTCTCTCTCTCTCTCTCTGTCTCTCTCTGTCTTTCTCTCTCTATCTCTCTGTCTCTCTCTCTGTCTCTCTCTCTATGTCTCTCTTTCTCTCTGTCCCTCTGTCCTCTCTCTGTCTACTCTGGTTCTCTCTCTTCTCTCTCTGTCCTTCTCTCTCTCTTCTCTCTATCTCTCTGTCTCTCTCTCTCTATCTCTCTCTTCTCTCTCTGTCTCTCTCTCTGTCTCTCTCTCTCTCTCTGTCTCTCTCTCTGTCTCTCTTCTCTCTCTCTCTCTCTCTCTATCTCTTCTCTCTCTTCTTCCTCTCTCCTCTCTTCTATCTCTCTCTCTATCTCTCTCTCCTCTCTCTCTTATTATATATATATATATATATATATATATATATATATATATATATATATATATATATATCTTGACCAGGCGGAGGATTTCGTGTCAATAGGATCCTGAGTTTGGCAGTTACTCGGTGACATTTTAGTATGTTTGGCACTAATATTGATAATTTTGTTACTTTAAAATATCATTTCATTGTATTCTTCTTTTTTTCTTACTTATTAAAAAAAATATTGTTGTTTGTATTTTTATTTATATTTTGTCAAACTCTAAGTCTCAGGGTTCTAGTGTCTGGCCGTAGCCATCGTTAACATATAGCCTGACACTAGAACCTTCTAAGACTTATACTTTGACGTCATTTTCTTTTTTTTTTTTTTTTTAGGTTTTTGCACCGTCTTGTGAGTTGTCGTTTGTAGAGCTCTAGGAAATACGTGGTCCCATTGGTTGAACTATTGAATACAACTCACGATTTGTTTGTTTTTTTGTAGTTTTGTTTTTTTGTTGTTTTTTTTTGTTCTGTTTTGTTTTATGGCCAAAGACGTTTCTTTTGACGTCAATTTGTTTTCAGTGTCAGGCTATAAGTTAATGGTGACTACGGTAGGGGGGTAGGTTTTATTTCAACGATATAGATAGTTCGAAGACGACGTCACTCAGGTCTTTGTTATTGTTTTTTGCCATCCGCGTTTATGAGTAATGCTCACTGAACTGTATTCACCCGACTATAAACGTTCATGGATACACACAGTTTTGTGTGTTGGTCCGTTATACTTCCGGATGGTAATGTTATGAGCTTCTTAGCCAAGCGCATACTATCTATAAGCGCTTTGAGTACATTTTGTGGATATTGTCACGGGACAGCGTGGCTCAGCGGTACGGTCTTTGATTCGTACCCTCAAGGTACCGAGTTCGATCACCCGCCGCGTTGTATGGCCTTGAGCAAGTCACCTAGCCTTAGCTCACTTTGCGGCTCTGCACTGCGGCTGACGCCTGGGTTATTCCAGTCTTCCCTTGGAATAGACCCTAAAGAAAAATTTCCCCTTAGGGATGAATAAAGGGAATTAATATTGCGCTATATAAAAGCTCAAATTCAAATTTAAGGGAATTATAGGAGACGAGACCCATACAGTAATTTTAACTATTTATTTATTTGCCAATAACACAAAATAGATGTTTTATTTTCAGACTATTAGTTGAACGAATTTTGTGGTTGAGTTGAATTCAATGGCTTACGTCTGACCATTCAAATCATAAACCTATTTTATAAATAATTTCTAAATTGTAAACCTATTTATGGTTTTATGAGATAGATCTAGTCCTAATCTCAAAATCTCAAATTGTTATGGCAATGTTATTGTTATAGGTTGGACTGTTTATAATGAGCCGAGTTTTAATT
>NC_088366.1:2434759-2469759 GCF_034508935.2 Berghia stephanieae | reverse complement strand
TTGAACAGATCACGGGCAACAATTTGGAGAACAGCTGGAAGCATGAAAAACTGGGGGCTGGCTGAGCCTAGCTTGTGTACATGTGGATGCCCAGAGTAGACGATGGAGCACATCCTTAGAGAATGCCAGGATGGGCCCAGCTGCACTGACCATGAATTGGATTCAGTAGTCTGATGTCACGCCGCCCGGCAACGGCGGCCATCTTGGTTCTAAATAAAGAAAATCATTACTTTATATTCTTCATGCTGGCTAGAACTTTCCATATGCCTTGTGATCAGAATGTGTAAAAGCCAAAACATGATCAAATTTATGTGTTTTTTTCCCCCTCTGGATACGCTTTTATGCTCGCCGGAGAAATATTTCATACGGCGTCCGCCATTGTTCCGAGAGTTTAGAGCCAGTGTTACTAAGTTACCATGCGTCATTTGGAAGGAAGTGATGTTATGACTGTTGAATGGTATCAAGAGTCTGCTCCCCAGATGCTGTCGAGTGGGTTCGGTGTTGGAGCGACAGGCTATGACGATGAATGAAAACAATCATAAGTACTTTACGGAGTGATCGATAAGGAAAAAAAAGAAAGCCAAGAAAGGTCACGTGACCCAAACTGACCTTTTGATAGCAAGACACGTGGGTGTGCTGGCGTTGAACGGTGCAGGGTGCACCATCATGGCCACATCTACGTCATCAAAGGCACCGTTGTCAATCAGTTTGACTTTCCCGCCTCCTCCTTCCTCTGCTGGCGTCCCAAGAACGGTAATCTGTGTGCAAGAGGTATAAAATGAGTTTAAACAAAACAAAACAAAACAATATGAATGAATGAATTTATATAGCGCCTAGATCCTCAATGTACTGAGAGGCGCTTTACAATGCAAATAAAACACAACAATAAATTGATAATTTAAGCATAAAATCAATCATATTGGAATAGCATCAATCAATTTGTATTTTACAGAAAAAATAACAGAAAAAAAACACTTTATATAGCACAATACCCACTGAACGTGCTCAAATCGCTTTACAAGGGGGCCATAGCCAGCAGCAACACTTAACGTGTAGGGCAAAACCTGTAAGACCTGTTAGGCGAGAGTACAAATGTTTACATAAGATACAACGCTGTTAATGGACAAGTAATCATTTAGCACCTGGGTACGGTGAGAGAATGGAAGTAAAGAGTCTTTCAGGGACTCTATTCGCCGCTCAGAGCGTGTCTCGAACCCTGGACCTTCACATCTGAATGCGAGTCATGACACTAGAGCAAATAGCCGCACAATGTAAGGAAAGCATAATAATTTTTTGTTCACTAAAACCATATCCAAAAAACCCACTCCACCCCCCCCCCCCCCCCCTTCCTCCACACTTTGATCATATTCCTCCTCATAATGCACGTAATAATTCTCCTGCCCCGTAGCTTTGTGTGTTATTTTAATATGGATGTGTTTATAAATTCTCACTGACTGTGACGGAATAATAAAAAAATGCATCTCCTAAAACTAAACTTAAGTATTTTGGTGACAGGTCTCTTATGAAATTCGGACCCACGATTTGGAATGATCTCCCTCAATCTGTGAGATTCTCGAGCTCAATAGACATTTTCAAAAAAGCCCTGAAAACATATCTTTTCAGGAAATATTTACTTTATTGAATTTTAAATGTATTGTATGTGACATTTATATTGATTATGTATTGATGCCCTTTTATGTTCTTAATTGTTTTGATACTTTGGTTGAATTGTATTTGAATTTTTAAATTATTTTTTTAAAGCGCTTTGAGGTTTCGACGAAAGGCGCTATATAAATATGCTTATTATTATTAAATGCTGTTGCTTGAAGCACGAAGGGAAAAAAAGCGATAAGTATTGAAATGTAATCTCCATCATTTGGGTTTCCCCTTTATTAACAAAACACGGTTGTTATTTAATTGTTCATGACGAGATAAACAGAAGGCAAGTATTCCAGCCCTCTCATTGGAAAACTCTATCATGTCTTAGTAAATACGTAATCGTTGAATTATCCTTTAAATAATTGAATAAATATTTTATTCAACGATTACAGAATATTTTCGCACATTTTATTGGTGTTAAATTAGGTGTAAAAGACAGCTGATTGGTCATTATAAATAATCTTTTGGTGCGCATGAATACAAATCCAACGTTTTTAGTTTTGGGTCAAATTGTCATTCTGGAAGAAGTAGAAAGATACAAATGATGGTGAATAGAAGTACTAATACCATACCATTTGGTTATAAAATATGTAATAATCTTACTTGGAGGGGTGGAATAAACGTATTCATTCATCTCTTTGTATTTATTAAACTCGTTATATTTTTATCGTGCAATAACATATACTCGCGAGCTGTTTGTGTTTTTGGGCACGATAAAAACAACACGTTTAACGATAAAAATAACACGTTTAATAAATACAAAGAGATTAAAGAATCGTATATGGTTTCATTTGGAATGACTGTCACGTCAGTCAAGCACGTGGAATGAAATATGGTTTGATACATGTATTGATTATTTGGGTGCTAGTTTAGTCATGTAGAAGATCAAAAAATTCGATGTGTAAATCATTGTTTGTATGCGTTAAATAACATTGGTCGTTTGACAGAACTTCGTATGAAACCTCATGGGTTTATTTTTGTTTAAATATCTTATGTGCCCAAAGAGATATTATTTAAAGCCTTCTCCTTCACGGTAGTTTGTTTCAATGGGGATGATCTTCATTAACTTTCCATGTGCTCGAGGTCATTGGTCACATTGCAAAATGTGCTCAAAGTGACCCACATAGTGAAAAGTGTTCACAGCTTTTAAAATATCTACCATTACGATTGGTCACTTGATTCAGCTTGACACATGGGCGTGATTACAACTTTCATATTACGATTGGTCACTTGATTCAGCTTGACACATGGACGTGATTACAACTTTCATATTACGATTGGTCACTTGATTCAGCTTGACACATGGACGTGATTACAACTTTCATATTACGATTGGTCACTTGATTCAGCTTGACACATGGACGTGATTACAACTTTCATATTACGATTGGTCACTTGATTCAGCTTGACACATGGGCGTGATTACAACTTCATAAACAAAGCTGTGTGTTTACATTTGTTCAGAAATATCCAATTGTTGGACAACAACAAATCATGTGATTGATGATCTGGTTGGACGAAAACATGAATATAGATAGAATGCGCTTGGCCAAGGAGTTCACAACATTGCCATCCGGAGGTATAACGGACCAACACACAAAACTCTGTGTAACCATGAACTTTTATAGTCTGGTTAATACAGTTTAGTGAGAACAACTCACAAATGCGGATGGCAAAAAAAAAAACAATAACAAAGGCCTGTGTGACGTCATCTTCGTTCTATCTATAGATCGCTCCCATTCTATGTTGCACTCATGTTCATCACACCCACCCACCAACCACCCCCCTCCCCCTCCCCCCCACACACACAAACACATCCATACACACACACCCACACACACACACACAAACACATCCATACACACACCCACACACACACAAACACATCCATACACACACACACCAATCCACACACACACACACACGCACATAACATAGATACACATCCACCTTCCCACGGAGGTCTCCACATGTCTCCAAAGCAGCTTTGACTCCCAGTCCAGCTGCCACCCCAGACTCAGCGATCAGATTGTGACCACAGGCGTGTCCTATTTCTGGCAGGGCGTCATACTCGCAGATCACTACGACGTGAGTACGTTTCTCGTCTGTATCTGTCTCAAGAAATACAAAAAGAAATGCATCAACCATTTAATAGGCTTCAACATTCATGACGTCACTTCCCTCGTAGTGACGCATGTTAACTTAGTAACTGGCTCTAAACCATCAGAACAATGGCGGACGCCCTTATAAAATATTTCTACGACGAGCATACAAATGTATCCAGAGGAGAAAAACATTATAAACATGATCATGTGTTGATTTTAAACGTTCTCATCATATTATGACATATGAAAAGTTCTAGCCAGCATGGTACGAAAACAATAACAATGACCGGAGAGAGGCGTGGTCTTCGTAAAGTTATGGCCTGATACTGACCAAAAAATGACGTCAAAATGCCAGTCTTTTGCCACAAAAGAAAACAAATCGTGAGTTGTATTCAATAGTTCAACCAATGAAATAACTTGTTTCCATGAGCTCTACTAACGACAACTCACTAGGCGGTGGAAAAACCAAATAATGACGTCAAACTGCCAGTCCTTTTGGATTTCAGTATAAGGCTATAACATAACGATGGCTACGAGAGAGGTCGGTATCATCGTAGCCATCGTTAAGTTATAGATAGTATGCGCTTGGCTAAGAATCTCATAACATTGCCATCTGGAAGTATAACGGTCCAACACACACAACTGTGTGTATCCATGAACGTTTATAGTCGGGTTAATACAGTTCAGTGAGCATTACTCATAAACGCGGATGGCAAAAAAAACAATAAATAAGACCTGAGTGACGTCATCTTCGAGCTATCTATAACCTGACACTGAAACCCAAAAAGACTGGCATTTTGGCGTCATTATTTGTTGTTTGTTTGTTTTTTTGCACCGCTAAGTGAGTTGGCGTTATTAGTGCTCATGGAAACAAGTGGTTGAACTATTGAATACAACTCACGATTTGTTTTCTTTTGTGGCCAAAGACTGGCATTATTTGGTCAGTGGCCTTCGTAAAGTGATGGCCTGACACTGACCAAAAAATGACGTCAAAATGCCAGTCTTTTGCCAAAAAAGAAAACAAATCGTGAGTTGAATTCACTAGTTCAACCAATGAAATGACTTGTTTCTATGAGTTCTACTAACGACAACTCACTAGGCGATGTAAAAAACAAATAATGACGTCAAACTGCCAGTCCTTTTGGAGTTCAGTGTCAGGCTATAACATAACGATGGCTACGGCCTGACACTGAAACCCAAAAAGACTGGCATTTTGACGTCATCACTTGTTTTTGTTTGATTTTGCACCACCTAGTGAGTGTCGTTAGTATTAGTGCTCATAGAGACAAGTGGTCCCATTGGTTGAACTGTTGAATACAACTCATAAATTGTTATCTTTTGTGGCCAAATACTGGGATTTTGTCGTCATTTTTTGGTCAGTGTTAGGCTATCGATAGAACGAAGATGACGTCACTCAAACCTTCGTTATTGTATTTTGCCATCCGCGTTTGTGACTGATTCTCACTAAGCTGTATTAACCAGACTATAAACGTTCATGGATACACACAGTTTTGTGTGTTGGTCTGTTATACTTCCGGGTGGCAATGTTGTGAGCTTCTTAGCCAAGCGCATACTATCTATAAGTTAACGATGACCCCGGTATCATTCACTTTATTGTTTATAAACAACCAACTATGTTTGTACGAGAACATGTGAAGGTATCTCACAAATTCCATGTTTTGATTGGTAAAATATCTACTGGTTAATGGGAGAGATCTATATTACCTTTCCATGTGCTCGAGGTAATTGGTCACATTTCCAAATGTGCTCAAAGTGACCCACATTGTGAAAAGTGTTCACAGATTTTGAACTATCTAACATTGCGATTAGTCATTGTGTTCACCTTGACACATGGGTATGTTTACAACTTTCATAAACAAAGACGTGTTTACATTTGTTCAGAAATGTCCAATCGTTGGACAACAACAAATCACGTGATTGATGACTCGGTTGGACGAAAACATGAATATAGCCGCTTCCATTGACGAGCTCTGGAAAAACACGTATTTCTAAAATTTGGCTAGAAAACTCTTCGTTCAAATATAGATAGTTCGAAGATGACGTCACTCATGTCTTTGTTATTGTTTTTTGCCATCCGCGTTTATGAGTAATGCTCAATGAACTGTATTAACCTGACTATAAACGTTCATGGATACACACAGTTGTGTGTGTTTGTCCGTTATACTTCCGGATGGCAATGTTATGAGCTTCTTAGCCAAGCGCATACTATCTATAAGTCGATCTAAATGACCCTCATCTTAGCAAAAACTATCAAACCGGGGACTTCCTGAAAGGCTTCGCGAAGTTCCGGGTTTGTGAGTGAATGTATAAACGAACAGATGAATAAATACCAGGCCTTCTACCTTTACAATTGTCCCAGGATGCTTTGAAAGCTGTTTCGATCCCCGTGTAACTCCGCTCCACCTCAAATCCACGTTTTTCTAGAAAGTTGCACAAAACTTCGTGGGCGTGTTTCTCTTCAAAATTCACTTCCGGTTTGGACCAGATAGACTGACTCAATTCGTTCAAATCTGCTGCTTCGTCGTCAACGCACCGAATGGCGGCGTCGTACACAGACTGGGTGGCAGACGCCATTCTGTCGGATGTTGACAAAAAAAAATTGATAGCAACTGATAAATATGGACTGTACAGATGGTATGCGCTTGGCATAGAAGCTCATAACATTGCCATCCGGAAGTATAACGAACCAACACACAAAACTGTGTGTATCTATGAACGTTTATAGTCGGGTTAATACAGGTCAGTGAGCATTATTCACGAACGCGGATGGCAAAAAAAATAACAAAGACCTGAATGACGTCATCTTCGAACTATCTATAAGGAAACTGGAGACAGCGATATAGATAGTATGCAGATGACGTCACTCAGGCCTATGTTATTGTTTTTGCCATCCGCGTTTGTGAGTTGTTCTCACTAAACTGTATTAACCAGACTATAAAAGTTCATGGTTACACGGAGTTTGTGTGTTGGTCCGGTATACTTCCGGATGGCAATGTTGTGAACTCCTTGGCCAAGCGCATTCTATCTATGGAAAAATGAAACTTAGGGGCCCATGGAGCCGGAGTTTATCAATAGCAATTGCTTGCTATCCTTTGGATATGACGCGTGTCTATCGCAAATTATGTTCCGCTAAATCTAACGGACTCAGCTACCCATTCACAACTGGGCGGACAGGGGAGGAGCGAGGGGGGGGGGGGGTCTCAGAAAAACATCTCGACTGCACCCGGGATCGATCTCTCTCTCTTTGCTTGTGAAGCGAGTGCTCTACCAACTGAGCTATCGGAGCTCCTTCCGTGTGTGGGTGTTTCAATGTCAAGTCGGTAAACATGGCATTTGTGGATTGATGGTATGTGTTTAAATAAAATACACACCGTTTCTTCCCGCTATAGATAGTATGCAGATGACGTCACTCAGGCCTTTGTTATTGTTTTTGCCATCCGCGTTTGTGAGTTGTTCTCACTAAACTGTATTAACCAGACTATAAAAGTTCATGGTTACACATGGTTTGTGTGTTGGTCCGTTATACTTCCGGATGGCAATGTTGTGAACTCCTTGGCCCAGCGCATTCTATCTATAGATAGTATGCGCTTGGCGAAGAAGCTCATAACATTGCCATCCGGAAGTATATCGGACCAACACACAAAACTGTGTGTATCCATGAACTTTTATAGTCAGATTAATACAGTTCAGTAAACGTTCATGGTTACATACAGTTTTGTGTGTTGGCCAGTTGTGATCTTGTGATCAGAATGTGTAAAAGTCAAAACAAGATCAGATTTATAATGTTTTTCTCCTCTGGATACACTTTTATGCTCGTCGGAGAAATATTTCATACGGGCGTCCGCCATGTTCCGATAGTTTAGAGCCAGTGTTACTAAGTTACCATGCGTCATTAGGAAGGAAGTGACGTTACGACTGTTGAAGACTATTGACGTCACTCGGGTCTTTGTTATTGCTTTTTTTTTTCCATCCACGTTTATGAGTAATTCTCACGTAACTGCATCATACATACTATAGATAGAATGCGCTTGGCCAAGGAGTTCACAACATTGCCATCCGGAAGTATAACGGACCAACACACAAAGCTGTGTGTAACCATGAAATTTTATAGTCTGGTTAATACAGTTCAGTGAGAATAACTCACAAACGCGGATGGCAAAAACAATAACAAAGGCCTGAGTGACGTCATCTTCGACCTATCTATGACGTACCAAAACACAGAACTATGTGTAGCCTTGAAATATATAGTCTGATTGACAGAATTTAGTGAGTAGGTACTTATGATAAAATGGCTGGCGAAAAACAAAATCAAAGAGCTGAGTGACGTCAAATTTGTTCTTACAAAACACAACCCTTGTAGAATCAATTAATTCGTTTTTCTACTTGAGCGCCGGGGGGGGGGGGGGGGGATGGGATATTTGATTTCATATTTAAAGAATACGTTTATGTCATATTTTATTGAGAGGAAATGAGTATATTTTTCTTTGAAAAAGGAAAAATTTCATTTCTCGATCTTAGACTTTGTGGTATGAATCCTACCTTTTGACCAGAAGGTCCACGGTTCGAGCCCCGCTCTGACTGATGTATATTTCAGTCCATAGAAAAAAATCTCTATCTTCACACTTAGAAAATCAAAAAAATATCCTCCTATCTAAAGGGTAATACGCATGTTTCATCCTTTTTTGCATTCTAAGTTAGAATATAATTCACTTCTTACCTTGAAAATATTCTCCTATTATCATACCATATGAGAATAGAGCTTTATTGTTCAGAGGATTGGGTGCAATATAAATAAACTTTATTATTATTATTATTATTATTATTATTGTTATTATTATTATTATTATTATTATTATTATTATTATTATTATTATTATTATTATTATTATTATTATTATTGTTATTATCATCATCATCATCATCATCATCATCATCATCATCATCATCATCATCATCATCATCATCATCATTATTATTGTTATTATTATTATTATTATTAGTAGTAGTGGTAGTAGTAGTAGTAGTAGTAGTAGTAGTAGTAGTAGTAGTAGTAGTAGTAGTAGAAGTAGTAGTAGTAGTAGTAGTAGTAGTAGTAGTAGTAGTAGTAGTAGTAGTAGTATCAATAGTAGTAGTAGTAGTAGTAGCAGTAGTAGTAGTAGTAGTAGTAGTAGTAGTAGTAGTAGTAGTAGTAGTAGTAGTAGTAGTAGTAGTAGTAGTGGTATAATATCTTTTTCAAACACTGTTTTGCTTTTTTTTTAGAATCTGAACTAAACTAAAATACATATTATTATTTATACAATGAATATTCTTACCTCAATAGAAAATGTGAAATATGCCTTGTCGTGGGAGCGCTGTGGTTATAAAATAACTAACCCTCCTTCCGCAATAGGACAAAACTGTCCCGGGACAAATTTGTCCTGTCCCACTGGAGAAAACTTCTATTCAAAAGGGGTTCCGCACTAGGACAGGACTGTCCCAGGACACACCTGCGCGAATGCATTATTTTTTTTTTTTTTACAAGATTCAAAAGTTTATTTGTAGGCAATTGCAACTCTAATAATTCACATTTTATGAATCAACATAAGATACGACATGACGATAATGATTTTTTTTACACTGTACAATGGGATTTGTTTACATAAGATTTATATAATCATGAAATATTCTTATAGCAAGAGTAATATTATTGCTACTGCTACTACTACCACTTCCACGACTACGACTACGACTACTACTACTACTACTACTACTACTACTACTACTACTACTACTACTACTACTACTACTACTACTACTAGTAATGGATGAAATAGAGGTTGCATATTTCTGTGCTTTACCACGTGGAAAAAAAAAGACAAATTGAAAGAGAAAACAATATTGGGTGCATCCTTTAATGACCCAAAGATTGCTCAAGGGTCAATTCCGTAGACTCTATGGTGATCTCCGATCTTATCTTAAAATGACTTTCTTGGAATCACCTCATTCTACCCAGGTGCAAATGAGTATCAGTTCGCTGATGAAAGTAATCTTTGACGGACTAGCATCATTCAAGAGGATACTAGAAAGTCAGCATGCTTCGTACCCGAAAGGCATCAGTTGAGTAAGTCACCTCGCCTAGCTCAATTTGCGGCGCTGCACTGCGGCTGACGCCTGGTTATACCTTGTCCTAGCTAAATTTGCGGCGCTGCATTGCGGCTGACGCCTGGGTTATTCCAGTCTTACCTTGGAATAGACCCTCGAGAAAAATTTCCCCTATGGGATGAAAAAATGAATTTTATTATTTTAAATTTTAAACTGTTATCTGTCTGCTCAACGCCACAGAAACATGGATAAGTTCCGGATTTATAAGCTTAGGAGGCAAGATGGCCCATGGTTAGCGCGTTGTACTCTGGACTCAGAGGTTCTGTGTTCGATTCCGACCGAAGCCAATTTGTACTTTCTAGAGCAAGAAAATTTACTCCAATCACTCACTCCATTCAGGTGTAAAAGGGTACCTGTCAAGCTGGGATAGTAATCTGCTATAGACTACAGACTAGCGTCCCGTTCAAAGGTTTTCAAACAAATACGTTAATTGTCCGCTTCACGCTATTGAAACCGGAATAACTCCTTCACCATTGGCTACAAGGCTCTAAAGGGCTTAATTTGTTTTACACTGAGTCCAAGTGGCTCAGAAGGACTTACTTAGAAATATTTTCATTGAGAATTCCCGAAATAAATAACGATAAAGATAATTGATCCCACAAGGTACCGAATAGATGTGCGACCGGTTTTAGACACGTTACTGCTGTGTCACAAAGTGTGACACTTCTTAAATTATATTTATAAACATACGTTTTTAAATTGCCGAAAATATTTATGTTGCTATGCCTTCTGTACGTGGTTTCATCACATAGAATTATTTTTTGAATTGTTCTTGCTTTTTTATATTCGAAATTGAAATAAATAAATAAATTATAACTGTGAAATTGAATGTAAGCTTCAGTTTAATATAAGAAAACAGATAAAATGGACGTTTCGGGTTTCCCCTTCATCAACAACACATGATGAATTAAAAACTACAGACGAATGAGATAATGTGGTAGTGGCGTTGTTAAGATGCATAAACAAAAACATTGATGGGCAGGAAATTGTTTGCTACTTTGTGAGGAAGCGCGAATTAAAACAGAGCAATAGAAATTTATAAAAGGTGCGTACATAATTATGTTAAAAGAGGGGAGGCGGGGAGGAACTGTGTAATGCAGTATAGAAAGTGAACTAAAATAAAGTGTGGACTATTGTTGGAAAATAAATACAATGGAATTGGAAATAAATACAAAATATAAGGGATGTAGTTATTAATATATTAGTGGCATTAGCAGCAGCAGAAGCAACAGTAGTAGTAGTAGTAGTAGTAGTAGTAGTAGTAGTAGTAGTAGTAGTAGTAGTAGTAGTAGTAGTAGTAGTAGTAGTAGTAGTAGTAGTAGTAGTAGTAGTAGGGATGCAGAAAATAAAGACAGGCATTTTAATTTTGACACGGCGCCGCCAAGTCTGGGACTTTTTTGTCCTAGTGCGGAAGTTTGCTATATTTTTCTACTATCACAAACGACATGAACACGGGACTGGGACAGTCCTGTCCCGCTGATTTTGTAGCATTTCACAACGGCTTGGGACACAACGGGACTGTTTTGTCCCGTCCCAATAGGTGCGGAAGATCTCTCTAAATTCTATATGTTACAGATTTGGGACAGGACTGTCCCGGGACAGTCCGGTCCTAGTGCGGAAGAGGGTTAAAATTCACATTTTATGAATCAACATAAGATACGACATGACGATAATGATTTTTTACACTGTACAATGGGGTTTGTTTACATAAGATTTATATAATCATGAAATATTCTTATAGCAAGAGTAATATTATTGCTACTACTACTACTACTACTACTACTACTACTACTACTACTACTACTACTACTACTACTACTAATTGATGAAATAGAGGTTGCATATTTCTGTGCTTTACCACGTGGAAAAAAAAAGACAAATTGATATAGAAAACAATATTGGGTGCATCCTTTAATGACCCAAAGATTGCTCAAGGGTCAATTCCGTAGACTCTATGGTGATCTCTGATCTTATCTTAAAATGACTTTCTTGGAATCACCTCATTTTACCCAGGTGCAAATGAGTACCAGTTCGCTGATGAAAGTAATCTTTGACGGACTAGCATCATTCAAAAGGATACTAGAAAGTCAGCATGTTTCGTACCCGAAAGGCATCAGTTGAGTAAGTCACCTCGCCTAGCTCAATTTGCGGCGCTGCACTGCGGCTGACGCCTGGTTATACCTTGTCCTAGCGAAATTTGCGGCACTGCATTGCGGCTTACGCCTGGGTTATTCCAGTCTTACCTTGGAATAGACCCTCGAGAAAAATTTCCCCTATGGGATGAAAAAATGAATTTTATTATTTTAAATTTTAAACTGTTATCTGTCTGCTCAACGCCACAGAAACATGGATAAGTTCCGGATTTATAAGCTTAGGAGGCAAGATGGCCTATGGTTAGCGCGTTTTACTCTGGAATCAGAGGTTCTGTCTTCGATTCCGACCGAAGCCAATTTGTACTTTCTAGAGCAAGAAAATTTACTCCAATCACTCACTCCATTCAGGTGTAAAAGGGTACCTGTCAAGCTGGGATAGTAATCTGCTATAGACTACAGACTAGCGTCCCGTTCAAAGGTTTTCAAACAAATACGTTAATTGTCCGCTTCACGCTATTGAAACCGGAATAACTCCTGCACCATTGGCTACAAGGCTCTAAAGGGCTTAATTTGTTTTACACTGAGTCCAAGTGGCTCAGAAGGACTTACTTAAAAATATTTTCATTGAGAATTCCCGAAATAAATAACGATAAAGATAATTGATCCCACAAGGTACCGAATAGATGTGCGACCGGTTTTAGACACGTTACTGCTGTGTCACAAAGTGTGACACTTCTTAAATTATATTTATAAACATACGTTTTTAAATTGCCGAAAATATTTATGTTGCTATGCCTTCTGTAGACGTGGTTTCATCACATAGAATTATTTTTTGAATTGTTCTTGCTTTTTTATATTCAGAATTGAAATAATAAATAAATTATAACTGTGAAATTGAATGTAAGCTTCAGTTTAATATACGAAAACAGATAAAATGGACGTGTCGGGTTTCCCCTTCATCAACAACACATGATGAATTAAAAACTACAGACGAATGAGATAATGTGGTAGTGGCGTTGTTAAGATGCATAAACAAAAACATTGATGGGCAGGAAATTGCTTGCTACTTTGTGAGGAAGCGCGAATTAAAACAGAGCAATAGAAATTTATAAAAGGTGCGTACTTAATTATGTCAAAAGAGGGGAGGCGGGTAGGAACTGTGTAATGCAGTATAGAAGACTGAACTAAAATAAAGAGTGGACTATTGTTGGAAAATAAATACAATGGAATTGGAAATAAATGCAAAATGTAAGGGATGTAGGTATTAATATATTAGTGGCATTAGCCACAGCAGAAGCAACAATAGAAATAGTAGTAGTAGTAGTACTAGTAGTAGTAGTAGTAGTAGTAGTAGTAGTAGTAGTAGTAGAAGTAGTAGTAGTAGTAGTAGTAGTAGTAGTAGTAGTAGTAGTAGTAGTAGTAGTAGTAGTAGTAGTAGTAGTAGTAGTAGTAGTAGTAGTAGTAGTAGGGATGCAGAAAATAAAGACAGGCATTTCAATTTTGACACGGCGCCGCCAAGTCTGGGACTTTTTTGTCCTAGTGCGGAAGTCTGCTATATTTTTCTACTATCACAAACGATATGAACACGGGACTGGGACAGTCCTGTCCCGTTGATTTTGTAGCATTTCACAACGGCTTGGGACACAACGGGACTGTTTTGTCCCGTCCCAATAGGTGCGGAAGATCTCTCTAAATTCTATATGTTACAGATTTGGGACAGGACTGTCCCGGGAAGAGGGTTAAGGCGTTTGAATGCTGATAATGATAAAACTACACGTGCCAAATGGAATATTATTTGTTCAACGTTTGAATCTCCACCGATGAAAAGGCTTGGCTTTGAATCACGGCCGGCGAGAGATAATTGTTACGGCATAATGTGTCACACGATGCAGTTCAGTTTGAAATCGACGGGGTCACGGTAGACGGGGTCACGGTAGACGAGGGGATGTCAGTCTGTTTGTTGTTACCTGTTTAGATACGGATTTGGGTTTAAAAGATAAAACACGAGCGTTGTTTTTGGCCCTATTAGGATTCAGTAGTCTGATGTCACGCCACGCGGAAACGGCGGCCATCTTGGTTCTAAACAAAGAAAATCGTTACTTTTTATTCTTCATGCTGGCTAGAACTTTTCATATGCCTTGTGATCAGAATTTGTAAAAGTCAAAACATGATCAAATTTATTTTGTTTTGTTTTTTTCCTCTGGATACGCTTTTATTCTCGCCGGAGAAATATTTCATACGGCGTCCGTCATTGATCCGATAGTTTAGAGCCAGTGTTACTAAGTTACCATGCGTCATTAGGAAGGAAGTGACGTCACGACTATTGAAGAAAAAGATAAAACACGAGCGTTGTTTTTGGCGCAAATTTCCACTAACCGTGCTCGAACCAAACCGCTTTACATGCGGTCCGGAGCCAACAGCAACGCTACTCATTTTTTAAAAAGTAGTCCTTGAGAGAGTCACCAGGTCCATAGAGCCGGAGTTTACCCCCGACTGTTTCTATAGCGTGAAAAGGGACAATAGCAATTGCTTGCTACCCTTTGGATAGGACGCCAGATCTAGCAGACCCAGCTACCCAATCACTGCTGGGTGGACAGGAGGATCAGAAAAGAAAAAAAATCTCGACTGCACGCGAGATTGATCTCGGTCCTTTTACTTGTGAAGCGAGTGCTCTATCAACTGAGCTATCGAGACCCCCAAAACTAAACATAGTGGACGAGATATAACATAAGGTGAAATTATAAGTTGTTTTTTTTTTTTAGACACAGACAACGCTGTTGACGATCGGATATTCATTTTACACTTGAATACGATGAGAGAATGGGAGTAAAGAACCTATTTTCAGGAACTCAACTTTGCGCCGGTCAGAACGGGAATCGAACCCTGTTCCGACTGGTCTAAAGGGGAGAGAGCTTTTATATAGCGCAATATCCACTAATGTGCTCAAAGTTCTGTACAAAGAGTCCCTAACCAACAGTAACACTTAACTTGTAGAACGAGACATGACGCCTAGGAGGCGATATTACACTTTTTTTTCCGACAGAGACAATTCTGTTAACGGCCAGGTACTCATTTTACACCTGAGTACGGTGAGAGAATGTGATGCCAGCTTCATATTCTTAGTGTAGTGATATTGGTTTATATGGTCTCGCGATGTTATTGTATTCTAGATAAACAATGTCCTGTTTTCATTGGGTTTTTTTTTCAAATAGCCTTTTCCAAGGACTCAACTATGCGCCGAGCGAGGCTCGAACTCAGGACCTTTCGATCCGAAAGAGAGTATCATACCACTAGACCACATGGCCGCACATTATAGTCCACCCACTAATCTCACAGTGGAACTGGGTATAACGGAGTAAAGGAAACGCTTATGCGGCTATGTGGTCTTGTGGTATGACACTCGGATCGGAAGGTCCTGGGTTCGGGCCTCGCGCTCGGCGCATAGTTGAGTCCTTGGAAAAGGCTCTTTACTCACATTCTCTCACCGTACTTAGGTGTAAAATGAGTACCTGGCCGTTAACAGCGTTGTCTTTGTTCGAAAAAAATGTAATATCGCCTAACAGGCGTCATGTCCTGTCCTACATGTTAAATGTTGCTGTTGACCAGGGACCCCTTGTAAAGCGCTTTGAGCACATTTAGTGGATATTGCGCTATATAAAGCTCATTTTTAAAATGTTTTTAAATAATATAGACTTGAAGGTGTAGAGTATGAATTATGTTTTGGATGAATTCGTCGCATGGACAAGAATCGGCGTGTGCATCATGGGGCTGCCTCTATTCTCACCCCCCCCCCCCCCCCCCCCCCCCGGCCGATTGGATTACCGAAAAAAAACGTCGCCGGCTTTTTGTGATTTGGATTTGATTGATTTTTTTTTTTTAATTGTGCAACTTGTGACAAGAAACTTAACAAATTACTGCATTACAACCTTTGGGTTAAACATACAACAATTGTGGACTACTATTATGAAGACGAGCATCCTAGACTAGGGGGGTGAGAATAGTCACTTCGATAATAGGGAATGAGATTAGCGGAAGAGTAGCGTCCCTTGATTGGACGTCACCCATAGTCTGTGACGTCACGGGCCATAACTTTACGAAGGCCACTCTGATACTGACTTTAAAAAATGACGTCAAAATGCCAGTCTTTTGCCACAAAAGAAAACAAATCGTGAGTTGTATTCAATAGTTCAACCAATGAAATAACTTGTTTCCATGAGCTCTACTAACGACTACTCACAAGGCGGTGCAAAAACCAAATAATGACGTCAAACTGCCAGTCCTTTTGGAGTTCATTGTCAGGCTATAGATAGTATGTAGATGACGTCACTCAGGCCTTTGTTATTGTTTTTGCCATCCGCGTTTGTGAGTTGTTCTCGCTAAACTTTATTACCCCGACTATAAAAGTTCATGGTTACACATAGTTTTGTGTGTTGGTCCGTTATACTTCCGGATGGCAATGTTATGAGCTTCTTAGCCAAGCGCATACTATTTATAACATAACGATGGCTTAGGTTAAACCCACAAGGGGTGTGTAAAACGTTACCGAGTATAGATAGTATGCGAGTGGCTGAGAAGTTCATAACATTGCCATCCGGAAGTATAACGGACCAACACACAAAACTGTGTGTGTCCATGAACGTTTATAGTCGGGTTAATACAGTTCAGTGAGCATTACTCATAAACGCGGATGGCAAAAACAATAACAAAGACCTGAATGACGTTATCTGCATACTATCTATAATATCTGCTGTCTATCCTTGGGAATGTGCTCGCTGGTGCACTACAAAATACAGCTGCGATTGATAGATAAATAACTGCCAATCTGATTCATGGAGCGAGACTATGGTAGTCTCAGACTATAGCAAAGTCTGAGACTTTGTAGTCTAAGACTTTGGGAAGTCAGAGACTACGGAAAGTAAGCTATTCATGGAGTCAGACTTCGTCCCTGACTTTCAAGTCTCTGACTACGCTTGCGAAGTCTCAGACTACAGAGGTCAATCTATTTTTAACTGGGGATACCTCGGAAACGTATCACAAAACGTCATAGAAATGTGTTACTTTTCCAGCTGCGCATGCGTCATACGAAGTGGCACAGAAATCATCTATTTCTTCTTCGTGTTTGTTTTGATCGTTTTTGTTGTTGTTGTTGTTGTGTTGTTTTTGTTGTTTTTTTTGCCCCACAAATAAAAATGATGTGGGACAAGTTTAGGGGTGTAAAAATTGTTTGAGAATGTGTGTGTGTGTGTGTGTGTGTGTGTGTGTGTGTGTAATGTTTTTAGTAAATATAAATAACGATGGCACTTAAATGATTCTTATCAACGGTGGAGCATTGTTCTATCTAAGTAGAGAGCGGTGGGGGCTGCCTGAAGCATGGGGTCCCGATAATACTAACGAAAGAGTGAAGATGGATAGGAATCGGTGGAAACAATACAGACAATGGGCGTTTCGGGTACAAACCCTTCGTCGGCACAACAATAAACAAATAAACGTTGAAAACAAATAAGAAGAAATGCAGTATAAATTGCATCGTCTGTACTCAACGGTGGTTGGAGTGTGAACGAATCGTTAGCGCGGTGTGATAGAAATGATGAGGCCAGTGAAAGACGTGACATTTCTAGAAAATAATGGACGATAAAAGACATAATAGAAATGTAATAGTAGTATTAGTAGTAGTAGTAGTAGTAGTAGTAGTAGTAGTAGTAGTAGTAGTAGTAGTAGTAGTATTAGTAGTGGTAGTAGTAGTAGTAGTAGTAGTAGTAGTAGTAGTAGTAGTAGTACATAGTGGTAGTGGTGTAGTATAGTAGTAGTAGTAGTAGTAGTAGTAGTAGTAGTAGTAGTAGTAGTAGTGTGTATAGTAGTAGTAGTAGTAGTGAGTAGTGTATAGTAGTAGTAGTAGTAGTAGTAGTAGTAGTAGTAGTAGATAGTGTAGTAAGTAAGTAGTAGTAGTAGTAGTAGTAGTAGTAGTAGTATAGTAGTAGTAGTAGTAGTAGTAGTAGTAGTAGTAGTAGTAGTAGTAGTATAGTTACTATGAAATATATGTGTACCTATGAAAGTTGGATGAGGTCAAGATGAGGAGTGTATTGCGATTGTTGAATCTTCGAGAAAATAAAATAAAATAAAATAAAACAAAAAGATTTATTTTTTTTAAATAAATAAATAAATAAATAAAAATAAAATCAAAAACTGTCGGGTAGCCTTGTTCTAATCGCAGTACAATTACTCCCACCAGCGTATAGCATATTATGATTTTGAAATTTAGTCCCAGACTACGATATTTACACCTGCTAAATCGCGGGTGTAAATTTCACCCGTTTAGTCCCTCGTTTAGTCTTAGACTTCGCGTAGTCCGGCTTCATGAATAGCTTACTACGCCTTTTAGTCAGAGACTACCGATATAGTCTCAGACTATCGTCGTAGTCCCGCTCCATGAATTAGAGCCATGGAAATTAACACACTACTACGATTCTAGTGTGTAATTGCTTTAACTTATCTGCACTTTTCAGTTACAGTGATTAAGCATATTATGTGCGGCTATGTGGTCTTGTGGTATGACACTCGATTTCGGATCGGAAGGTCCTGGTTTCGACCCTCTTCCGGCGCACAGTTGAATCCTTGGAAAAGACTTTATTCACATTCTTTTACCGTACTCGGGTTTAAAATGAGTACCTGGCAGTTTACAGCGTTGTCGCTATCCGAACATATCGCTTAACAGGCGTCATGTCACATCCTACACATGTTAAATGTTGCTATCGACCAGGGACCCTTGCAAAGCGCATTGAGCACGTTTAGTGGATATTGCGCTATTTATAAAAGCTCATTTATAAAAAATAGTATGTCAAGTAAGCAGTTAAATCTCCTGGTTAATGATTTTAAAAGAGCCAAGCTTATTTTGTTCATATTTAAATTATATACAACGATTTTAAAATCTCGAAGACGTCCTACTTAATGTATGATAGGACGGATGGTGTTCCATACGTCAGATTCGCTCGGTTGTGACGTAGTTTTTAGTTAACACCGAAAAGAAAAAAAAAAACATCGAATGAACGGCTGACCCAGTTTCTTGGAAATTGGTTGCTCTGATTAGTTGTTCCTCCATGAACAGTTGTTGCACACGATTTGGCATGCACCGCAATCGGCACAGACCTAGAAGTGACCATTGGAAGTGAGACATGGACTGACCGGAAGTGACGTCAAAAAAACCCGACCCCGGAATACGCTTAAACAGTCTTAACTTCACTTCCCTCGTAATGACGCATGGTAACTTAGTAACTGGTTCTAAACTATTGGAACAATGGCGGACGTCCTTATGAAATATTACTCCGACGAGCATAAAAGCGTATCCAGAGGGGGGGGGGGGGGGGGGGGGGGGGGGGGGGGGGGGGGGAATTATAAATCTGATCATGTTTTGACTTTTACACATTCTGATCACAAGACATATGAAAAGTTCTTGCCAGCATGAAGAATAAAAAGTACCGATTTTCTTTGTTTAGAACCACGATGACTGCCGTTGCTGGGGGACGTGACATCAGACTATTGAATCCAATTGGATTTTTTTTCTCCTCTGGATACGCTTTTATGCTCGCCGGAGAAATATTCCATAAGGGCTTCCTCCATTGTTCCGATAGTTTAGAGCCATTCACTAAGTTATCATGCGTCATCACGAGGGAAGTGACGTCACGACTGTTGAAGCGTATTAACGTCATCAGTCAAAACCCGCTTTTGAGAAGTTGAATCAATCCTCAGAATCCAGGGAATCGTCAGACTGCCTTCACCGGTGCATCACCCTGAACGTGAATAGGGCGGATATGTCGTGACGTCACACCTTCAACTCTTCCGGTTCCAAACTCCTTGGAAGTGTGTATGTAATTTTTCCTCCGGAGGATGAATAATGAATAGGTTACATATTGAATCATAAGGTGGCATGATATATGAATTCAGACTAGACATTATGATGTCATCACTCTGAAACCAGAATATCATTTACGCAAGCTATGGGTTCAATCATCCGGAAGAGTAGTTTTACATTTCCAATGAGATTGGAACCAGTTTTTGAAATAACTTTTTTGTTCCATATAAAAATCATAAAAAGAGGAGGAGAGGAGTAGACTATGGATAGAACGAAGTTGACGTCACTCCGGTCTTTGTTATTGTTTTCTTTTTTTTTTTTTTTTTTTTTTTTGCCATCCATGTTTATGAGTAATTCTCACTAACCTGTATTAACTAGACTATAAACGTTTAAGGTTACACATAGTTTTGGGTGTTGGTCCATTATATTTTCGGATGGCAATGTTGTGAGTTTATTAGACGAGCGCATACTATATATATAATTATATACTCACAAACCGTGGGGCTGACTAGATTCGACTGTTTGGCATGTTCTGAATATGTACCCTTGTATAGATAGAATGCGCTTGGCCAAGGAGTTCACAAATTGCCATCCGGAAGTATAACGGACCAACACACAAACTTTGTGTAACCATGACCTTTTATAGTCTGGTTAATACAGTTTAGTGAGAACAACTCACAAACGTGGATGGCAAAAACAATAACAAAGGCCTGAGTGACGTCATCTGCATACTATCTATGGCCGTTGACATTCCAAAGGTGAAAACTGACACGTTTGTGAAAGGCCAGATTAGGGATGGAACCGTTCGACGCTCCGGTCATGAAAACAACTCACTGCTTTGACATTGTATTTCCAGATGGCAAAGTTGTAAGATTCTTAGACAAGCGCACAGCATCTATAGATAGTTTGAAGATTACGTCACTCATGTCTTTGTTATTGTTTTTTGCCATCCACGTTTATGAGTAATGCTCACTGATCTGTATTAACCTGACTATAAACGTTCATGGATACACACAGTTTTGTGTGTTGGTCCGTTATACTTCCGGATGGCAATGATATGAGCTTCTTAGCCAAGCACATACTATCTATACTTCCGGATGGCAATGTTATGAGCTTCTTAGCCAAGCGCATAACATTGCCATCCGGAAGTATAACGGACCAACACACAAACCTGTGTGTATCCATGAACGTTTATAGTCGGGTTAAAACAGTTCAGTGAGCATTACTCATAAACGCGGATGGCAAAAAACAATAGCAAAGACCATAGTGACGTCATCTTCGTTCTATCAGTGGATTGAATTAAATTTACGTCACTCTGCTCTTTGTTGTTGTTTTCATCCACCAATTTTTAGGAGTAGTTCTCACTAAAGTCTATCAATCAGACTATAAACGTTTAAGGTTACACATAGTTTTGTGCGTTAGTACGTCCGGCTGGCGGATGTTGTGAGCTTTTTAACTAAATGCACAGCACGGATTGCAATGTTGGAATAGCCTTCAACAGTCGTGACGTCGCTTCCCTCGTAATGATACATAGTAACTTAGCAACTGGTTCTAAACTATCGGAACAATGGCGGACGACCAGAAATACTTCTCCAGCGAGCATTAAAGTGTGTCCAGAGGAGAAAAACATTATAAATCTGATCATGTTTTGACTTTTATACATTCTGATCACATGGCATGTGAAAAAGTTCTAGCCAGCATGGAGAATAAAAAGATTTTCTTTGTTTAGAACCAAGCTGCCCGTTGCTGGGCGACGTGACATCAGACTATTGAATCCTATTTCGAAAACTGTGAACACTTTTTCAATAATTATTATTTAGGTCATTGTGAGAACATTTTGCAATGTGGCCGAAAACTCGAGCACGTAATGATGATATAAATCGTTCCCTTTTCTACGACCAATACTTTCACGTTTCAGAAACTGTGGTAAACTCCATATCCATCGGCTTTGTGTATAGATAGTATGCGCTTGGCTAAGAAGCTCAAAACATTGCCATCCGGAAGTATAACGGACAAACACACAAAACCTTGTGCATCCATGAACGATTATAGTCAGGTTAATACAGTTTAGTGAGCATCACTCATAAACGCGGATGGCAAAAAACAATAACAAAGACCTGAGTGACGTCAACTAAGAACTATCTATATTATGAAGTTAATTGCCAAATACAACAAAACTCACGTAATTCATCAAGAACACAAAGCCGAAGGGACATAACTTCATAAAATGTCAATTCTGTTTTCTCTTTATTATTCCCCTTCAATATTTTTTTTTTCACTGTTATGCTCGCTTGTGGAATGGAAATGACACAGAAATTTACTGTTATGTTTTGTGAAAACAACTCACCATCTTTCTGCTCCCACTCCGAAAAAAAAGACAAGACAAAACAAAACAAACAAAAAAAAAAAAAAAAAAAAACAAAAAAACCCAACCGGTACCAGAAAACTCGCCTTTTCGGTATTGATCCATTAAAATGGACCTTATCTTGTGAACAACTCTCAAGCCTGGGACTTCCAGAAGTATCAAGTTTTAGAGCTGTTGACAGTATGACGGTCCTTTCTTAACGATCTCTATTTAATTTAACGCCCGGCCAAAATCTTAACAAATGTATCTATGTCTATTTTTAGAGTACATCACTGTTGGCCATGTCAGATCCTCGTCTGAGCTCAGGTCTTGGCCATCGTCACCCAATAGATAGTTCGAAGATGACGTCACTCAGTTCTTTGTTATTGTTGTTTGCCATCCGCGTTTATGAGTAATTCTTACTAAACTGTATTAACCATACTATAAACGTTCATGGTTACACATAGTTTTGTGTGTTGGTTAGTTATACTCCCGGATGGCAATGTTGTGAGCTTCTTAGCCAAGCGCATACTGTCTATACCCCGACATAAAACCGTCGCCTGTGTAAACTTATAGATAGTATGCGCTTGGCTAAGAAGCTCATAACATTGCCACCCGGAAGTATAACGGACCAATACACAAAACTGTGTGTATCCATGAACGTTTGACGTTCATGGATACACACAGTTTTGTGTGTTGGTCCGTAATACTTCCGGATGGCAATGTTATGAGCGTCTTAGCCAAGCGCATACTATCTATAGCCTGACACTGATCAAAAAATGATGTCAATTACGTCTATGACCACAAAAGAAAACAAATTGTGAGTTGTATTCAATAGTTCAACCAATGGGACCACTTGTTTCCATGAGCACGACTAGCGACAACTCACTTGACGCTGCACAAACCTATAGATAGAATGCGCTTGGCCAAGGAGTTCACAACATTGCCATCCGGAAGTATAACGGACCAACACACAAACTCTGTGTAACCATGAACTTTTATAGTCTGGTTAATACAGTTTAGTGAGAACAACTCACAAACGCGGATGGCAAAAACAATAACAAAGGCCTTAGTGACGTCATCTGCATACTATCTATAGATAGTTCGAAGATGACGTCACTCGGGTCTTTGTTATTTTTTTTTTTTTTTGCCACCGCGTTTATGAGTAATACTCACTAAACTGTAGTCACCTGACTATAAACGTTCATGGATACACATAGTTTTGTGTGTTGGTCCGTTATACTTCCGGATGGCAATGTTATGAGCTTCTTAGCCAAGCGCATACTATCAAGAAGTCTCTTGGACAACCAACATGACGTTCTCTCTCTAATAACGTTTCCGCCAGCGACGTCACCGACTATGGGTGACGTCCAATCAAGGGACGCTACTCTTCCGCTAATCTCATTCCATATAGACGGATTTTTCTGGATGTTTTTTTTTTTCTTTGTTCTTTTCTTGTATTTTGCATCCACACTAGTTCATATCATTATCTGACACCTGTGCCTGCCCCATGGTTCCTGTATCATCTTTGACTGCATTCATCTGCCCTACTTCCAGTTCATTTTTGTTTGTTTGTTGCTTTAGGTCTCTTCCAACACAGTTGAGGTTATATGAGAGACTGCTGAAACAAAAAAAAAACAAGCAATCTAACAAAAATAGTACAAATGTCAATCAAAATCATAACCTAAAGATATCATAGGCCTAAGCTAAATTATAAATGACCAAGAACAAACAGGCAGAAGATTTACAGAAAAAAAAAAATATCCCCTGTCAAAAATACAATCACAAACCAAAGAAGCAGGATAGACTAGTAAAGAGAAGAAGAAACGACATCACTATCGGATCGTACACCCATGCGAACATCATAGGTATATGATTCAAGGGTGATGCTCCCATCCAACCACCCGCCAGTTCATTTTAATCGGTGGCATTGAAGTAATCGCACAGAATTTCTATAGGGAATGAGATTAGCGGAAGAGGAGTGTCCCTGATTGGACGTCACCCATAGTCTGTAACGTCACCGGCGGAAAAGTTATTAGAGAGAGAACGTCTTGTGCGCATGTCTCTTTCGTCCTCGCGCATGCGCACAACCAACATGACTTTTCCGCCGGTGACGTCACAGACTATGGGTGATGTCCAATCAAGGGACGCTACTCTTCCGCTAATCTCATTCCCTATATCTGACCAAACTTTATCAAATCACTTTTTTTAAAAAGTATTCAGGGTATTTGCAGTTATAACAGGTGTCGGTAGACTGTGACTGTTAATAATAATAGTAATTGGATCGGAAGGTCCTGGGTTCGAGCCTCGTGCTCGGCGCATAGTTGAGTGATTGGAAAAGGCTCTTTATTCACATTCTCTCACCCTACTCAGGTGTAAAATGAGTACCTGGCCGTTAACAGCGGTGTCTTTGTCCGAAAAATTGTATTATCGCCTAACAGGCGGCATGTCCCGACCTTCATGTTGACCATTGACCCCTTGTAAAGCGCATTGAGCACATTTAGTGGATATTGCGCTATATAAAGCTCAAAGAAGCTCAATAATAATAATAATAATAATAATAATAATAATAATAATAATAATAATAATAATAATAATAATAATAATAATAATAATAATAATAATAATAATCCACGTAAAAGTACTCTTCAACTCTTTACAATTTATTCAAAGGCACCCTCCCCCCCCCCCCCCCCCCCCCCCCCCCCATATATGAAACAGCATTGATGTGTTGGATGTACACATGATCAAACAACACAGCTTGTATTATGCTTATTTGACAATAGCATCAGTTGATTATGTTATGTTGTGTGTGTGTGTGTGTGTGTGTGTGTGTGTGTGTGTGTGTGCGTGCGTGTCAGCACAGCCACGGTAGTGTGAGTAGATCAGATCGGTTTACATTATAAATTATATGAATATTATAGAAGGAACGAAATTGACGTCTCTCAGCTTTTTAGTTATTTTGAGCCAGCCATTTTTATGAGTAGTTCTAGCTAAATTGTATCAATTAGACTATAGATAGTTTGAAGATGACGTCACTCAGGTCTTTGTTATTTTTTTTGCCATCCGCGTTTATGAGTAATGTCAATGAACTGTATTAACCTGACTATGAACGTTCATGGATACACACAGTTTTGTGTGTTGATCCGCTGTACTTCCGGATGGCAATGTTATGAGCTTCTTAACCAAGCGCATACTATCTATAGATAGAAAGAAGTTGACGTCACTCTGGTCTTTGTTATTGTTTTTTTTTTTTTTGCCATCCACGTTTATGAGTCATTATCCAGACTATAAAAGTTCAAGGTTAAACAGAGTTTTGTGTGTTGGTCCGTTATACTTCCGGATGGCAATGTTATGAGCTTCTTAGCCAAGCGCATTCTATGGATAGATAGTGTGCGCTTGGCTAAGAAGCTCATAACATTGCCATCCGGAAGTATAACGGACCAACACACAAAACTGTGTGTATCCATGAACGTTTAAAGTCGGGTTAATACAGTTCAATGAGCATTACTCATAAACGAGGATGGCAAAAAACAATAATAAAGACCTGAGTGACGTCATCTTCGAACTATCTATAGATAGTATGCGCTTGGCTAAGAAGCTCATGACATTGCCATCCGGAAGTATAACGGACCAACACACAAAACTGTGTGTATCCATGAACGTTTATAGCCAGGTTAATACAGTTCAATGAGCATTACTCATAAACGCGGATGGCAAAAAAACAATAATAAAGACCTGAGTGACGTCATCTTCGAACTATCTATCCATTGTATTATATGACTAATATTGTTTTGATGATCATTTTTTGTCTCTTTTATTGTTTTTGTTATTGGTGGTCTGTGTGACGAAAAATGGGATGAGTAAAATGAAATATTTCCATACAGCACGTCCCGTAATAATAATAATAATAATAATAATAATAATAATAATAATAATAATAATAATAATAATAATAATAATAATAATAATAATAATAATAATAATAATAATAATAATAATAATAATAATAATATAACACCTATCGTCAGAACCTCAGGGCGCTTAAAAAACAAATAAACAACAAAACAAACAAACGAAAAAAAAACCCGAAGCAAACAAAAAAAAAACAAAACAAAAACAAAAAAAAAAAAAAACAAACAACCAATAAAAACAGAAAATTGTTTATCCAGGATAAAATATCATTGCGAGAGCACACACACCAATATCACTACACTAAGAATATAAAAATGACATCAAAACATCAATACAAAAGGCACATAAATATGTTTCTGATGAATAGAGACGAATTTCCCCTACGGGATGAATAAAGGAAATTTCCTTAATCAATATATATATATTATATATATATATATATATATATATATATATATATATATATATATATATATATATATATATATATATATATATATATATTTAAAAATTTAATCAAGTATATATTGAGTGAAAAGATGTGTTTTTTAAACGTTTCTTTGGAAATATCTATGGAGGTAAAAAATCTCACAGATTGAGGGAGATCATTCCAAATAGTGGATCCGAATTTTATAAGAGCCCTGTCTGTCGCTATCACCAAAATATTTAAGTTTAGTTTTGGGAGGTGCTAATAAGTAACCAGTAGATTTTTGACCAATCAAAACATGTCATTTGTGACACACCTTCCCACGTGCTCGGACAAACATATTAGCTGATTATAAGCAATAACGTGAATGAAATTTACCTATCTCTTAGCATTGTTATTGTTTTTATACCGCGAGATGGGTGACTAGTTATCACATGATTTTCTCGATCAGATTATAAACGTTTAATTTAAGTCTGCACATAGTTTTCTGCTTTGGTTCTATTGATTAAGCGGTAGAACAGTGGCTATTTTACTTAGCCACATACCATCGATAGTTAAACCTGTGTAGTTTGCTATGTTACACAATCACTGCCATTGTTGAAATTATGACGAGTGTCCGAGAGGCGTGGTTATCTGTGTGTCTATTTTAAATCGTGGGATCTATGGTTTCTCAGAGGTACCTACGTACGGTTGTGTAAGTGTTGAATGTAGATGGGGACAGAAGACTCAAATACACCGAAGCAGACATATTTTGAACTCAATTGGATTCAGTAGTCTGATGTCACGACGCCCGGCAACGGCGGCCATCTTGGTTCTAAACAAAGAAAATCATTACTTTTTATTCTTCATGCTGGCTAGAACTTTTCATATGCCTTGTGATCAGAATGTGTAAAAGTCAAAACAAGATCAAATTTATGGGTTTTTCCCTCTGGATACGCTTTTATGCTCGCCGAATAAATATTTCATACGGGCGTCCGCCATTGTTCCGATAGTTTAGAGCCAGTGTTACTAAGTTAACATGCGTCATTAGGAAGGAAGTGACGTTACGACTGTTGAATCGTATTCTAGCACGGACTGGCAGCCAGTGGAGGGTTTGAAGCATGTCCCTTGTATCATCGAAATGATACTTGCCCAGGACTAACCTAGCCGCACAATAAATTCTGTACTCTCTGGGGTTTGTTGTGCGGCTATGTGGCCTTGATGTATGACACTTGCATTCGGATCGGAAAGTTCTGGGTTTAAACCTCGCTCGGCTCATCGCTGAGTCCTTGGAAAAGGCTCTTTACTCACATTCTCTCACCGTACTCACGTGTAAAACGAGTACCTGGCCGTTAACAGCGTTGTCTCTGTCGGAAAAAAGATATTGTATTATCGTCTAACAGGCGTCGTGTCTTGTCCTACATGTTACGTGTTGCTGTTGGTTAGGTACCCTTTGTAAAGAGCTTTGAGCACGTTTGGTGGATATTGCTCTATATAAAAGCTCAGGTTTAAAAAAAAAATGTTGTCTGGATAACATTGTGTTTTATCAGTGTCGGGCAGACACTCCCCCCCCCCACACACACACACACACGAATACACACACACACATAGACACACGCACATACGTAGTGTCGAGCAGGATTTCCTTTCGACTTTGACGTGCACATTGACCTGAGACAATCTGCTATACAGTGTCCAATCCATTAATCTCCCTCATGAATATTCATCCCCATGTAATACAACCCAAACGACATTGTAATGTGATGACACGTGGGGGTAAAACCAGAATCAAACAGGTTTTTCTATATTTTTCATGTCTTTTATTGTTTCACAATGGTTCTGTAAGTTACATAAAAGTGGGAAAAAATTTATATCTTCCATGAAATGAAGGAGATAAATCTAATTACCAAGAATAGTTAACTGATTTTTATATTGTACGAGCCAAAATCTCTACTGCTGCGACTACATTATGCGTCCTTATCGATCTCGTATTCAAAATGTGGTGAGCGTCGTGGGCAACAGCTGATCCAAGGATGATGAAAATTGCTGATGGCTTTACATTGGTTATAATTGCTTCGTAAACACTTGTCAACACAACAGACAGATTTGTCTTCTCGTGCGAGTAGGACAAACGCAACATGGATTTTACATGTGTTACTTATACAGCTCCTGTTAACATTGCCGTTATCAAATATTGTGAGTTGTATTTTGATTTGTGATTGTGACTGTGTGTGATGATGATTTTGACAGTCTCGAGGGTTCCCGTCTCGAGAGCCTCAGCTTATTTATGATTCCGATTTTAATAAATACTGTGTTCTGATTCTTTTTTGGCTTCTTAAATTCCAAACTCTTTCTCGCTATTTATTTCTGTTCAGTGTTTAAATCATCTAGAAATAAGAGTTGACAATCTGAAAGAATGGTCTTTATTTGGATAAAAAAAATTGTCACAGATTATCACTCACTCAATATCACCCTCAAGACTTGAAATATGAAAGAATCTGTCACTCAGTAGACATAAACGAATGCTATTTAATTGTCTAGCGATTCAAAATTGTAACTGTTTCTTTATCGACAGTTTGCAGACTCACAACTCACAGTCACAACAACAAATACCTAGCCTACATTTACTTCCTCAAAATGATTTGAAGCAAATTTTTTCCGGGTTTTATGGACCGTCCAATCCTAGGCAATCTTCAGTTAAGAAACATAGTTTTTCCTCGGCAGTTTGGAAGAAGAATGATAATCTAATACTATTGCGTCAATGATAGATAGCTTATTGATTTAATAGAATTTGACAAGAGTCAAAATTTTACAAACACTTGTTGTTCAGTTCTAATCTCATGGCTTTCCAGACTCTTGGCAATGATGTAGTTTTTGTGTAATTTGTAGGCTTGCTTGTATTGGTAGTCGTGATGTGTAGCAAGGTTTAAAAAAAAAAAATTAATGATGAACTGAATAAATAAATATAAACATTAACATAGTGTATATCCACGAATTTACCATGCTCAATCCGCCTCACACTGTTTCAGATTTCCCCCATCAGGCCATATGGAACTTTATTTGCTTCTAACACTCTTACAATATTCATCTCTGGTTATAGCCAGGTACTCATTCACACTTGAGTCATTCACACTTTACTGTGTAATAGCTACATCATTTACCTCATCTTTTCAGTAGCAAATGTCAGAAAATTCTTTGGTGCTATTTGAGCTAAGTTTAGAATAACGATTTTATATACCGCAACCAGAAGGAAAATGTTGCAGATTGACAGAAATCTCAACTTCAGTTAATCGCAACATTTTTGCTGATCCCAGATTTTGCGGTTATCCGGAGTGGACTGTAGTATTCTCACCTTTTACTTTACCTATTTTTTCTACAGCAGGATCACCTCACTGCATCATCAGGGCAATTAATAATTTAATTTTGCCCTAATGATGCAGTGAAGTGATCCTACTTTTAAAAGAAAATGTAGGCAAATTATGAGGTGAGAATATGAAACTTGAGCTTTTATTTAGAGAGCAATATGCCCTAAACGTGCTCGAAATGCTTTACAAAAGGTCCCTTGCCAACAGCAACAGATAACATATAGGACTAGACATTAGGTGATATTACAATATTTTTTGACACAGACAATGCTGTTAACTCAAGTACTCATTTTACACCTCAACATGGTCAGAGAATGTGAGTAAAGAGTCTTTTCCAAGGAATCAACTCTGCACCTCTCAGAGTAGGGCTTGAATCCAGGACCTTCCGATCAGAAGTCGAGTGTCGTACCACTAGACCACAATCCTGCACAGAATACTGTAATAATTCTGACTCCTTAGATAGTCTAAACATCGATATCTTGCATGATAAATTATTATATACTGAACTGATTGCTATTCTTTAATTTTAAGAGACATAAGCAATTCTTTTTTTTTAATTTTTTAATTTGTCTTGTGTGTACAGGGTTTTTAAACTTTTCATCATCTTTTCGTCATTTATTTCTGCATTATCTCAGGGGGAAAGACAGATGAGAAACTGATATTGCCCTCCAACCCTTCCCTAAGTGTCACGCTTGGGCAAAATGAGGTTTGTGGAAATTACTCACGACAAATCTGAAAGAAATTCAGCTGATTGTCATCAAATAATTTTTTATATTGTAAATCGTTTCCTTTTTTGCAAAATTTCCATCCACTTCTCATATTTCACAAAATGTTTGACCTATGACCTTACAGTGGTATCATGTGTTGGTTTTAGACGCGGAAATTTGATTTAAATCTAAATTAACAACATCAAGAACAAGAAGAAAAAAAAGTCGGATTAACCTGGCCCTGCGCCCTTACTGATCCAAAGTAAATTCTAAGCTGCTGTTGTGGACTGTAAAAAGTAATGTGCAACTATGAAAATAACAGCTTAAAAAAAAAGAACAAAAGACTAAACATGTAATGTTTCAGGCTAAAAACTCTTCTTCAGACAATAATTAAAACAGTGGAGACGTTATTACATCCCTTTAAATCCAAACGATGGCAGGAGATTGTTTGACATAAGTTGGACGACTGGATGTAGAAAGGCTGAACCCATAACGTTCCGTGTGTGGTATTTTGTTCTTCCATCTTTTTTACATACTATTAATGGTCTTTTTGTATTTGGAGAGAGTGCTCTACCAAGTGAGCTACAGGTTCCCCTTAACCTTTACCTTACCAACCATAGGAAAATCGTCACATTCGTTAAAACCAATACTTTTTCATTCTGATTTCAATTTTACATCACAAAAGTTTAATAATTCTTTTTGTTATCGCTATAAAACCTTGAAACTCAGTTTGTTTAATAATATCATGTTTAGAATGTAATTGTTGCTTTCCTGTTTGAGTAAGCAAAATCTATTTTTGTGTTGTGTGGATTCGGTAAAATTCTGAAAATGGCCGGTAAGGTGAAGGTTAACTGCTAATAATTGGACCTACAAAATAACTCATTCTTTTGTACTGGTTAGGTTTGAACTCTTTAAATTCTCAAGTTGAATTGTAGAAATATTTGTTTATTTGAACCAGTTACGAGCCAAGACATCCGTGGCGTCAAGCTCCAAGTACAAGGAGGACCGAATGTGGCTGAATGGAAAGTAAGCTTTAGTCACAAATGAATAATTTGTAATGTTTAAAACCTTTTAATGGCAAGACTGAAAGTCTTTGAAATAACAGCCGCAAAAAATTGCAAAATATCACCAATTTGCATTGCGGCATGCAATATGTGCAATTTTTTGGCAAAATCTGCAATATTTTTCAAATTTTCGAGATTTTGCAAAGAAAAAAAAAAGATGAATTTTTTTTCTTAAAATTTCGTAGCTCGTGTAGAACGTGAAAGATAATTAATCAACAGTTTGTTTTTTACCATCCCATTTTCTTCCTTTTTACTGGTGCTGATATGACCTTACATTTGTTGCAAGCGCCGTGAAACCCTTAAAAACAAACAAATATCTTTTTCTTTCATGAACTAATTATGGGTTTTTATCAAAATTAATCACAAATTTTTGCAAATTTTGCTGTTTTTAGCTTTCAAAATTTGGGATTTTTTTTTGTTTTACAAAAAATTTGCCATGTCAGCCAATCCTATACACCTGCTTGACCACTCCAATCCCGAAATGAACAAATAGTGAATGTTTTTCCACATGTAATCTATCTCTGGCTAAAAAGTCTCTCTGTCGGACCCCCAAAAGTTTGGAACAAAATTGGCAAAGAAATTAAAGTTGCTGCCGAGCTCACTAATTTTAGGAAATGTTTGAAAATATTTCAATTCAGGCAGGTTTTTGAGTGGTTATAGTACTTGTATTTTGTGTTACCTATAATTGTCTTTGTATTTGTACCAACTTAGAGCATTTTATGGATTCTGCTCACTATATGAATTATTACATTAATTACATCATTTCTCTTTTTAATCAAACATTGTCATATCCAATAATAGATTATGATGAAGTTGAAATCGGCTTGTAAAAGATTGGAATTATTTCTTTAAAAAACTACTTTAAGCGTGGCTTTGGTTTTCTTGTGCTATGACAGTTTACTTGTTCCCGTTGGTCCCTGGTGTAATGATAGTATCTGGCCTTTGGAACAGTGTCATCTCACATGACAAAAAGGTTGTAAATGCACCTTACAGGCATCATGTCTCATTCTATATGTTAAAAGTTACTCGTTGCGGTGAAACATTTAGGGAATGTTCATTTTATAGAAATACAGGTGGTTAAAATTTAAAAAATAAAATTCCCTTTATTCATCCCTTAGGAAAAATTCTTCTTGAGGGTCTATTCCAAGGGAACACTGGAATAAACCAGGTGTCAGTCGAAGTGCAGCGCCGCACACTGAGCTAAGGCGAGGTGACTTGCTCAAGGCCACACAATGCAGCGGGTATTCGAACTCAGTACCTTTCGGGTACACGTCATAGACTGTACTGCTGAGCCACGCTGCCCCATTCCTTAAATGTTTTACCGCCATGACTTCACCACCCTTATCAATTTACTCAATTCTTTCTCATAGTGACGAGCTGGTTAGTGTTTAATCTTCAACTCAATTCTATTTTTAGAGAGCAGCCAGTCTCAAGCCCAAGGATACAAAATGTTCTCAAAGAAAGTAAGTATTTATGGCTGATTTTTAACAATCTTTTTTTGTCACCTATGCTCTTTAAATATTTCTAAATAGGATTATTTATAGAAAAAAGGAGAACACACTTTATAGTCACCTGGAACAACTACAAAAGACATCTAACTTCTACGTCATGGCACAAGACCGAAGGGCTAGAGCTCAGGTGGTCGCTGGTTCGGATAAGTAAGTAAGTAAGTATAGAAAAAAGGAGAAATCAATCTGCATCAGGTTTGCTAAGAGAACTCCACTGGCTTCCCGTTGAGAAATATATAGAATATAAGATCTGTACTTTTGTTTTTAAATCACTGCACTCTGATTGCCTTGGATACATTAATGACCTGCTTAAATCCTACGTTCCATCCAGAAATCTGAGATCAAAGTCTGATAATCACATTCTTGTGAAGCCAAAAATGACTGACTCGCAAAAATTGGTCGAGCATCCGTTTGAATATTTGACACCCCTTATCTGGAATTCCCTTCCAAGATATATCAGATACACTAATGATGCAGGATTCTTTGAAAAACATCTTAAACATTTCTTTTTAATATGTAACACTGTAGACTTATATTGCTTTCTTTCACACTGCATGGTTGAGTGGTTGTATGTTTGAATGAAAGTTGTCACGCTACTGTTAAGCTCTTTGAGCTTGTTGACATTCAGGGTAAGGCGCTATATAAATTTATTTTTTTTTAAATTGAGCTTTTATATAGCGTAATATCCACTAAATGTTCTCAAGAGCTTTACAAGGGGTCACTGGGCAACTGCAACATTTAACATGTAGGACGGGGCATGACGCCTGTGATGCGATATTACAATTTTTTTTCGGACAGAGACAACGCTGTTAACAACTAGGGTCTCATTTTACACGTGAGTATGGTGAGAGATAGTGAGTAAAGAGTCTTGTCCAAGAATCCAACAAGGCGCTGAGCGAGGCTCGAACCCAGGACCTTCTGATCCAAAAGCGAGTGTCATACCACTAGACCACATTCCGCACAAAACCATATATTATTATCATTATAAATTCTCTACTAAGAAAAAATATATAATGTCAAAGGTGAGTTTTGTACCTGGACGTTAATGCAGCGCCCTTTTGATTCGGCCATTCTTCCCAATCATTGTACAGATTCAAGTTTTTACATGACCTATGACCTACGACTGATAACCCTGTTCTTTCTACTCCTTCCCCACCAGTACGGCGTCGAGCCAAGAAAAAAACCAAAGATTCCCTTCACAGAGTCCACATTTGCTCTGAGAACAATTTCCCCACAGCCGCAGGGCTTGCGTCATCAGCCGCTGGTTATGCATGTCTAGGTAAGAGATTGGTGACAGGCCTTTAAGGGTGTCATATGGTCTGACACGTCACTTGACTAAGGGATCGGGGAGTTTGAAAGTTGGAATTTGTCTTGACATACCTTCTCCAATTTCCCTTTATCTGCCACCCATTTCATTGTCCTAGTTATGGAATTTGATTATTTATTATTTATTTTTATCTTGTTTGAGTCTGAGAATGTGTAGTTAATATAGCACCTCTTTCCACCCAAGGTGCTCAGAAGCGCATATACAAAGATGCACAAAAATAGAAATACACTTTGATTATCATTCTTGGGTATTTCTGTGGCAAGGTCTTTTTCTATATTAATATTTGCCTTTTGATTATGTATGAAATTTTTGATGTGCTTTTGTATAGTGATTTTCTGTAGGGTGTTCTTTTACTCAAAAAAAAAAGATACAAAATCTGAAAATCAATTTGCTCTGTTGACGTTTTGTCAGATTCTTTTCCCTTTGATGTTATTTCATAAATCAGTTTATTGAGAAAGTTAAAAATGATTTAAATGATTTTTCTCAAATTGAAATCTCA
>NC_088366.1:2397259-2429759 GCF_034508935.2 Berghia stephanieae | reverse complement strand
ATTAATGAATACATTACAGTAAAACACTGCCAAACTCTAGATAAACACTCTTTCAAAATTTGGCCAGAAATACATTACAGTACAACACTGCCAAACTCTAGATAAACACTCTTTCAACATTTGGCCAGAAAAATCATGGGGCAGTGGCCCAGTTGTGTGGTCTTTGCTTTGGGCTGTGTGGCCTTGAGCAAACCACCTCACCTTCATTCACTGCACTGCAGCTGACACCTGATTTATTCCAGTCTTCCCTTGGAATAGACTATAGATAGAACAAAGATAACGTCACTCAGGCCTTTGTTATTGTTTTTTTTTGCCATCCGCGTTTATGAGTAATTCTCTCTAAATTATATTAACCAGATTATAAAAATTCAAAGTTACACATAGTTTTGTGTGTTGGTCCGTTATACTTCCGGATGGCAATGTTGTGAGCTTCTTAGCCAAGCGCATACTATCTATAAAGACAAACTCACCTTGTGGATGAAGACAGGGAATTTTATTTATTTATTTTTCTTTTAAAACTTGTTCTTCAATTATCAATTGGTTATTTTCCCTATTTCGATATTTGAAGGATGAGTTGTCTGGCCAAAATTTTAATTATACAACAGACTAAATAAATTAAGGGGGCTAATTCAGTTTTTACATGTTTGTGACTATGCATGTTTATCCCCCCTTGGTTTTTATACAAAGACTGAAGAATTGCTTTCTAATACGTCCAAATGTTAAGTAGTCACAGAGTTGACATATGGATAAAATTATCAATTAAGAAATTTTTCTCTTTTCTTCCCTTTTGAATGAAAACTCCTCCCATTCGACATTCTACAGGAAAGTAACCAGATACACGCCGTGTGTCTGGACACGTTCCCTCCAATCTTCTACATGACAGACGTGTCACGACTCATTGTCAGGCTGGTACACGCCATCAACGATGCGCTGGGAAAGGTCAAGGTGAGTTGTTCTAATTGTCCAGGAGCCAAAAATTACACTCATTCCCGTATCGTACTGTGTGGGGTTCTTTGACCTCCTGTAAGGGGGCAAGGAGGTCACTTGCTGTGTCTTCTATTCCCCCTATAGATAGTTCGAAGATGACATCACTCAGGTCTTTGTTCTTGTTTTTTGCCATCCGCGTTTATGAGTAATGCTCACTGAACTATATTAACCCGACTATAAACGTTCATGGATACACACAGTTTTGTGTATTGGTCCGCTTTACTTCCGGATGGCAATGTTATGAGCTTCTTAGCCAAGTGGATACTATCTATATCGGTTTTCCAACTTGCTTTCTCTTGGAATGAGATCTTTTTGCTTTGTCCTGGCCCTAACCAGTATCCTTGACCAGGAGGGAAACAGTCAAATGCATTGTTATAGTTTTGGGAGATGATATGTTTTTTTTCTTGTAAATTATCTCTCTATTATATACTGCTTTGTTTTGAATATATAATAGTTTGTAAACATTTTCATGTATTCCTCTTTGTAGGGATTCTGTAATTATGTCTGGATGAGACTTGGGTGATCTCAAACTGACAGTGTGCTCTTGGAATCTACATCTGTTCCCTGTTTGAACCCTTGCCTTTGTCTTACTTTTTCTCATGTGCTTCTTATCATAAATCTAGAATTTTTTGACAATTCCATTATCTTCCATTTAATAATAATAATAATAATAATAATAATAATAATAATAATAATAATAATAATAATAATAATAATAATAATAATAATAATAATAATAGTAATAATAATAATAATAATGATGATGATGATGATCATAATACATGTCATTAATTACTGTGCATATTCATCACTGTGTGATGTTCAATGCGCGTTACAATTAAATACACAAACTGTATGTACATAAAACGTACACCACAATGATATCAATAGCAGCAGTGTATGTAATATCGTATCAGTATCATGAAAATGTAACAGTAAAAAGGTATCTAGTGCTTTAACAATGATTTGAAACTATCAATAGATTTTGCTTCTCATTATCCTTCTGGCCAGGTCATTCCACACAAGGAGCCCACCCAGTGTGGGTAAAGAAATGGCCGCCAAAAATATATAAATATAATTATTTCTTAGAGCAAGTGTGATATACATTTTCAAATATTTCCCTTGATATCCCAACACCATTTGCAGGTGTGCTACACGTTTGATGCCGGGCCCAACGCCTGCCTGTATCTCATGGACGAAGACGTTCCCTTGGTGCTCAGCCTGGTCAAACATTTTTTCCCCTCGGTCCAAAACAACGGAGAGGAATACGTCAAGGGGCTCAAAGTCTCCCATCAGGAAGTGGACCAGGTAGGGGAGAATTAGGTCATGGTTTACCCTGAGTGGTGGTGGGGGGGGGGGGGTTTAAACCCACCAAAATGGACTCAAAGTCCCCCATCAGGAAGTGGACCAGGTAGGGAGAATTGGGTCATGGTTTACCCTGAGTGGTGGTGGGGGGGGGGGGGGGGGGTTTAAACCCACCAAAATGGACTCAAAGTCCCCCATCAGGAAGTGGACCAGGTAGGGAGAATTGGGTCATGGTTTATACTCACTGGTGGTGGTGGTTGTGGGGTGGGGTGGGAGGGGGGACCTTAAACCCACCAAAATGGACTCAAAGTCTCTCATCAGGAAGTGGACCAGGTAGGGAAGAATTGGGTTACAATAGACATAGAAATAAAATTTAAAGTGGTAAATGATCAGAAAGATGTGGTCTACACCACTGCATACATAACTCAGTTTATGAAATTTGCGCATCTTTTCGTGATTTCTCAGCCAGCCACACATTTTGATATTCTCATCCAGAACGTATCTCTCCTTGCAGAGGTCGAAGGTTTGAGGACAATCACAAGACTAGATTGTCCTTGGATCTATTTCTGATCTCCGTTGAACCTTCTTTGTCTTACTTGGTCTTCAGGGTCAGTTTCCTGACCTCTTATAGTGGGCAGGGAGGTCACTTACTGTGTCTTCTACTTCTATCTCCCTATATTAGTTTTCCAACATGATGTTCGTCTTTGTCGTAGAATGAGATTACTTTTTTTTTTCTTTTTCTTTCCCTGGGCAGGGTCCTTGGCTGGGAAGGAAACAGTCACATGTATAGTTATAATATTTTCTTCCAACTGGCCAGATAAAACTGAATTCCCATTTCCAACCTGCCAACTCCTTTTTCTCTCCTAAGGATTTTTCAGGGTCATTAAAATCCTGACTAAATTGTTAAATCCATTTTTCCTTGATTTTCTTTTTTTTTTTTTTTTCATCATTTATGATTTCAAGTGATGCTTACACATGTAAAATGACTTCTATGAAAGGTTTTTATTGTTGCTTAAAATATTTTTCAATGATTTTCATGACAGAAAATGATTCAAGAATAAATATAAGAACTAATGATATGATATCTTGAATTTTTAACAAAATTTAATGAGAAATAAATTCTCATTTTTAAAGTAAATTCGTGTTTTATTTTTATAACTATAACTCAATTTCTGGGGGGCGATATGGGTTGGCAGCTCAACACGACCATAATTCATAGCTGTATTTTGTTCTTCCAGAAAATGGTCTCAGACATCAACCTTCCCATCAGCCCCGGTGCCATTAAGTACATCATTTCTACAGGGGTAAGATTTTGTCTCAAGACTCATCTGTCAACATAGTTGTTTATTATTCACTCGACTCTTCTTTTCAGTTTAAGGAATTTCCTTTAGCTTAGTCCTTCAGAGCCATTGGGCCCATGGAGCCGGAGTTTATCCAGATTTCTAAAGCGTGAAACGGACAATAGCAATTGCTTGCTATCCTTTGGATAGGACACTAGTCTATCGCAAAATAATTTCCGCCAGATCTAACAGATCCAGCTACCACTGCTGGGTGGTCGGGGGGGACGGGGGTCAGAAACAATCTCGACTGCACCCAGGATTGATCTCGGTTCCTTTGCGCGTGAAGCGAGTGCTCTACCAACTGAGCTATTGGGACCCCCTTCCTCTAGTTGTGGACTGTAATAATTGTAGGGAAAAATTCAATAACGAATTAGAACAAAAGAGAAACAAAATTTTAACATTCATTTTCAAAACCGTTCATAATTATATTATGATATTTGACACAATTGTTAGGTTTTTGATATACAGTTTTTGACTTTTATTGGATTTTCTGACCGAGGACCAGCCCAACCTTGGGAGGGCCGCTTCTCTGAGGGTTATGAAATACTCAATATTGGTCAAGAATTCTACAATTTACAGTAAAAACTTTGTTAAAGTCAGTAAATATAAAAATATCATAAGTGTAAATAGAATTTGTAAGTGAGAAGAGATTAGAAGTAGATTTTAGTTTAATTTAATGTGCCAACAAAAAACCCCAAAAACATCACATTTTTGTGTATTACTCGCCTTTGTTTATATTATTTAAATGAAGTAACGAATTATGGTGAACCAATTCAATACAAGTTCAGTCCAGTGCAGAGATGGAAAACTTATTTAATAAGGTGAAGGTCAGAAGTCATTAATTTTTCGATAAATGACCACTTACCTTGACCTTCGATTTGAATTGTTTTAGGCAATAACATGATTATTTTTTATTGGTCCTTTCAAAATTGATGTGTTACATCATTGCAATCAAAATTATATTCGATAATATTACTGTAGTAATTAAAGCAAGGAGAGATAACTAGGTAAGTAAATAAATAAATAAATAAATAAATAAATAAATAAATAAATAAATAAATAAATATATCAGAAAATAAATAAGTAAAAAGTAAGGAAAAAAGAAAATTAATGAGATAAATAAGAATACTCTTCAAGAAAGGTAACATTTTATCATGTATGAGAAATGCCAGTTCGGACAACTGTTTTGTAATAAATGTTTGTTTGTCTATGTGTTGCCAGGTGGGACCAGGACCCCAGATGATAGCCGATCCAGCAGACAGTTTGTTTACACCAGATGGAAAACCTCGTTTGTGATGGGAGTTAAAAATACAAACAGTTATTATAGTCTTGTATCGTCATTGACATCTGATACAGTTTTTTTTTAAAAACAAACATTGTTATTATTTGTTTTTGATTTTTTTTTCTCTCTCTCTCTCTGAATAACCTGTAAGAAATGCTAAGAGCTTGAAGGCTGTTGTTGCCAGTTGGAAAGTTTCATTGCATTGCCATTGATGATTTTAAAACCAAAATTCACCAAGTCTTGTTGATTAAAGAAATGATTGCAGTGTTGGAACAATCTGGAAGGTAGTATAGCACACAAAATCAAAACAATCCTACAATCCATTCTGAATGTATTTTTGATTTTTGACAATTTAACAAAAAAAATTATGATCAAAATTAGGAAGGAATGACATAAACAAAAAAGAATATAACAGCTTCAAAAAAGAACAAAATACCAAACATGGAACGTTTTGGGCTCAAAACCCTTCTTCAGCCAACAACAAAAAACGATAAAGACATAAATGTATTACTAAATTCCAGATTACCTACAAATTATCTCAGTCGTCTATTTGAAATTTTAGTAATGTATTTATGTCTTTATTGTTTTTTTGTTGTTGGCTGAAGAAGGGTTTCATGCCCGAAACGTTCTGTGTTTGGTATTCAAAAAAAATTTTTGGGAAGCTTTTATATTCATTTTTGCTTATTACTTTTTAGAGTCCACAGCTTCTAGTAGCCGAGTATCACTCTGAAGGATTGATATAGACAATATTTATAATAGGGAATGAGATTAGCGGAAGAGTAGCGTCCCTTGATTGGTCATCACCTTACAGAGAGAACGTCAACATGGTTTTGCGCATGCGTCTCTCTCTCGTCCTCGCTTTCGGTGAAGTGTTTCCGGAAGTAAGGACTAGAGACGCATGTGCACAACCAACATGACATTCTCTCTCTAATAACTTTTCCGCTGGTGACGTCCAATCAAGGGACTCTACTCTTCCGTTAATCTCATTCCCTATAGGATGGATCTAGGTCGATTTTTTAATAAGCCCCTCATCCAACACTTTTTGATTTTCTTGGCCAGGATGACAAACCCTACATTTGCTGGCTGTAAAAACGTGGGTTGTTCCTGTTGAAAACAGATGTTTGTTTTTATGGATTATCTATTTCCCCCACCCCCCAAATGAATGCCGACGCAATGGCATCTTGACATGGCACAAAAGTGGACAGAAAGAAATGACTCATTCGGATGTTTCCTTGCCATACAAATGTATTTTCAAAACAAAACAGACAACAACAGACCTGTCAACCACTACGAATTTTTCCTAATATTACGAATTTTTGGTTCTGGTCTCAAAGCTATGTAATCATTGTTAATCCAATATAACATGTCGAAAACGTATTTTTGGTGCCATAGCTAGTTTTAGGATGGATTTTAAAGAATTATTTTATTGCATTGAGAAAAAATTGGTTGTTTTAAAAGGTAGTTATAATGGCTTCCCCCTGAAAACTATGAATTTATCCAATTTCAAGTTGGCAGGTCTGTGCGGCTATGTGGTCTAGTGGTATGACACTCGCTTTCGGATTGGAAGGTCCTGGGTTCGAGCCTCACGCTCGGCGCATAGTTGAGTCCTTGGAAAAGGCTCTTTACTCACATTCTCTCACCGTACTAAGGTGTAAAATGAGTACCTGGCCGTTAAGAGCATTGTCTTTGTCCGAAAAATTGTAATGTCGCCTAACAGGCGTCATGTCCCGTCCTACATGTTAAATGTTGCTGTTGACCAGGGACTCCTTGAAAAGCGCTTTGAGCACATTTAGTGGATATTGCGCTATATAAAGCTCTTTTCTTTTTTTTTTAAGGTCTGCAATGCCTATGAGACGATCACAAATTCCAGTGTACTGGATATCATTTTTTAGTCTTCTGGACAAAACTCCTGTTCCTAATGTAGAATTTTTATTTTTATTATTATTTTTTTTTTTACAGTTTAAGTCTGATTTTTACTGGCATTCTGGATTGGCAGCTTTCGAGTGTCACTAGTATTCTTACTGTTACTGATAGGATTTTAAAAATTAGATAATTTATACAGACCCATTCATTGTGTTTAAATGTTCAAAATCCATTTTATTTATCATTTTAAAATCTCTAAAAATCAATCAGTTTTTTTTTGTTTTTTTTTAAATCCAATCCTTTAATTTGTTTTTTTTTTTTTTCTTATTGATTTATATTAATTACAAGAATGTATGAGAAATGTTTACACTGTTGTTTTAACTCAAATGCTACACTTGAAATCGTTTGATTGCCTTTATATGTTTTTTACAATTTTTTTTTTATTTTCTTGAAATCCATTTTATCATTTTTGTTTCGTCTTTTATTATTCTAATCCATCAATGAGAATTTATCCATGACGAAATCCAATCAAGGCAAATGTGTTGATTATGTAAGTGTGTAAATCATGACCAAGGTGAATATATTTTCAGGTCTGATAACCCGATTTATTATGAGCTCATTGTTGCAAAAATCAATCCGAAGTATTGTTGTTTAACAATGTTAAAACAGGCCCATTATTGCATTTTGGGTGTCAGACCTGCCAATTTGTGCACCTTGCAATCATGACCTAGTCGTGGCCCAGCCCCGATATAGAGTATGAAGTTACAAGACCAGATCACTTGTTCGATGATGATGGTCGGGGCTTCTCTGGGGTCTTGTGGTATGACTCGCCTTTGGATCGGAAGGTCCTGGGTTCGACTGCTGTTTCAAGCAGCACATTGTTGAGTCCTTTGAAATAGCTCATTACTCACTTTCTCTCACCGTACTCAGGTGTAAATCGAATACCTGGCCATTGACAGCGTTGTCTCAGTTGGAAAAAAAAATGGTAATATCGTCTAACAGGCGTCATGCATGTTAAGTATTGCTGTTGGCTTGGGACCCTATGTAAAGTGCATTGAGCATGTTTACTGGATATTGCGCTATATAAGAGCTCAAGTTTAGCACTACTATAGTTTCTTGTTACAATCATCCACCATCCATGTTTTTATTTCTGATATTTGTGACTCAACTCAGATCAGGATTTGTTGTGTAGACCGGATATCAAAATATGATAAGAAAATTCGAATATCAATTGTGTTGCCATTTTATGAATTATAATTTTTCTCCTCTATAGAATGAATAAATCAATTTATTTATCACGTTTTTGGCTCTGAATTTTGTAATCAGCATCTAAAACGGAGGTGATGTTTGTAGGGAACAGATGTTGTTGGAATGAGAAGACATTGAAAGTAGGAGAGATGTCAATAGATATTGTTGACAAGATAAAAAATCTTGGAGCATTCTTAGATTCGGAACGGTCGATGACGAACATCAAATTAAGACAATGATCCAATCATTACTGTGTCAATTTGGAAAAAAAAAATTTGGACATATTCGACAGTTCCTTTCTGAGGATGTTACCAAGATACTGGTCGTTTCTCTTTCATTTTCAAAGCTGGATTACAGTAATGCTCTGTTGTTTCGGGTCTCGGAAAATAAGCTCAGACTGCTGCAGACGGTCCAAAATAATATGCCAGATTGGTCTGTCGAAGGCAGAGGTTTGACTCTGCCACACCTCTCCTTCGAGGATTACACTGGCTGCCTGTTGTGAAAAGGGTCAAATTCAAAGCATGTCTCCTAGTTTATCGTTGTCTGGAAAACACTGTCTCTCCCTGCATCACAGAACTCCTAAAGAAATATTCGACAACCCGACCTTTGCGTTCCTCCAATGACACCACCTGTTGGGCTATCCCATGCATTCGAACAACGTCCTTTTCTCATTTTGGTCCGTCTGTATGGAACACCATTCATTCCACAGAGCATCCTAGGGTCCAAATCATTGTTTGTTTTCAAGACATCCTTCTTTTTTGATGTCATGTACTTTCTATATTGTTTTGTGTTGTCATTTAAAGCACCAAGAGCCTCACTGTTGAGGATACCTTGCGCTCTATAAGAGTCTATTATTATTATTATTTTTATTATTATTATTATTATTATTTTTTTTTTTTTATTATTATTATTTTTTTTTTTTTTTATTATTATTATTATTATTATTATTATTATTATTATTATTATTATTATTATTATTATTATTATTATTATTATTATTAATGAATTAATTAATTAACTGGGTTCCTGACCTCCCATAGTGGGCAGGGAGGTACTTACTATGTCTTCTCTCCTCTTATATCTGTTTTCCAACATGCTGTCTGTCTTTGTCTTGTAATGAAATTACTTGGTTTTGTCCAGGCCCTGGCCGGATACCCTAGCTGGGAGGGAAACAGTCAAATGTATAGTTAGAGTTTTGGGAGATGATATTTTTTGTCTTGTAAAGCATCTCTCTGTTATGTACTGTATTATTTTTGTTTTACATATATGATTTGTAAACATTTGACTGTCTTCCTCTTAGTGGGGACCTGTGCTTGTGTCTGATTGAGACAATCAGCCAATTGACCCAGTTCTGGTCCACCTGTGACGACAATCTGAATTCTCTCAGCTCTCCAACCACTGATGGTCTACACGTTTTCTTTTGATCTCCCAACTTTTCTTCTGGTCTGTTGCTGTTGGCTTGAGACTACTTGTGAAGCAGCTTGGGCACATTTTAGTTAACGCCGCGTAATATTTTATATAATTTAAGCATTAATATATAGTGCTCAAAACGCTTTACAAAAGGTCCCTAGCCAACAGCTAGGACATGACATGACGCCTATTGGGCGATATTACAATATTTTCCCCAGACAGAGAAAACCCTGTTAATGGTCGGGTACTCATTTTACACCTGAGTACAATTAGAGAATGTGAGTAAAGAACCTTTTCCAGAAGCCAAGTGTTATACCACGTGACTACATAGGCTACACAAAAAAAAAAACTCATTCTCAATGTTGTCTTCAAAGTGCACTATGTGGTCTAGTGGTATGACACTCGCTTTTGAATCAAAAGGTCCTGGGTTCGAGCCTCGCTCGGCGCATAGTTGAGTCCTTGGAAAAGGCTCTTTCCTCACATGATCTCACTGTATAATGAGTACCTGGCCGTTACCAGCGTTGTCTATGTCGGACAAATTGTAATATCGCCCAACAGGTGTCATGTCTCGTTCTACATGTTACGTGTTGCTGTTGTTCAGGAACCCTTTGTCAAGGGCTTTGAGTAAGTTTGGTGGATATTGCGCTTTGATTTGTTTTTAAGGGTTTTACGGCGCTTGCAACACATAGGCCATATCAGCGCCAGTAAAATGGGATAGTAAAAAGTTCTTGAATTACAATTAAAGCACCAAAGAAAAGGTAAGAAAAAAGGGGAATTGGTTCAAATAAGAAACCGGTTTGAGATCACTAAAAGTCTCATCCAGACACAAGCACAGGTCCCCACTAAGAGGAACACACTCAAATATTTTACAAATCATATATTAATATAAAGAAAGCATAATACAGTGCATAACAGAGAGAAAATTTACAATGAAAAAAACTATCATCTCCGAAAACGAACTATACATTCGACTGTTTCCCTCTCAGCCAGGGCATCTGGCCAGGACCAGGACTAAACAGAGTAAAATCATTCCAAGACAATGACAGAAAGAATGTTGGAAAAGAGATATAAGGGGATCGAGACACGGTATGTACCCCCCCTGCCCACTATGGGAGGTAAGGAACCCCACCCAGATATTGCGCTTTATAAAAAGCTCAACTCAAGTTGTTGTCCTTCTCCCATTGTGGACAGGGAGGAACTTACTGTGTCTTCTATCCCTCTATGTATCTGTTTTCCAACATGCTTTCTGTCTTAGAATGAGATTACTTCGTTTTGTCCTGGCCCTGGCTGGGAGGGAAACAGTCAAATGTATAGTTAGAGTTTTGGGAGATGGGGAAATTTGTCTCTAGGGAGTATTCCAAGGGAAGACTGGAATAACCCAGGCGTCAGCCGCAATGCAGCGCCGCAAATTTCTCGAGGGCGAGGTGACTTGCTCAAGGCCACACACACACACACAGCGGCGGGTGATCGAACTCGGTACCTTTCGGGGGGGGGGGGGCAAAGACCGTACGGCTGAGCCACTCCGATGATGATGATGATGATGATGATGATAATAATAAAAATTTATCAACACGAATAAATAAGAGGATTAAGGCGGAATGAAAAATTTATTGATGGAAAATTGGTTTTGACGGGGATGCATTACACATGACACGTTACACATTAGATCTAAAACGGTGACACGGCGTCCCCTCAACGTCATGGCATTGTGTGTCGTGATCAACTTTATATATATATACAACCTCGAGTATGAAGAAAGAAAAAGTAGTCCTTCAGAGCCATTTGGATAGGACGCTAGTCTATCGCAAAGTACTTTCCGTCAGAACTAACAGATCCCGACTACCAATCAAAATCATTGAATGCCCTTTGTTAGGTAGTTAAATTTTCAATCACTTATTAGTACCCTTTGAGAAGTTGGTAAAACTTGTCATCATTACTAAAAGCCCTTCTTTACCAAATAAATTAATATAAAATTGTGTCTCATTTCACGGCCCTTTATTAAAAGTAAGGCAAACTATCATCTCTAAATGCCCTTTGCTAAGTAAGCAAGGTAAATTGTCAATCACTAATAACCCTGGATGCCTTTTGTGAAGTAGGGAGTTATATTCTCAATCACTAAATGTCTTTTGATGAAAGTAAAATCATTATTCACCCTCTTATTGATTTGTCACTTATTGTAATGATGGCCCCTCCCAGGTAGGGAGTTATATTCTCAATCACTAAATGTCTTTTGATGAAAGTAAAATCATTATTCACCCTCTTATTGATTTGTCACTTATTGTAATGATGGTCCCTCCCGCCCCCCCCCCCCCCCCCAACCCAGGTGACACGAATCGATAGAGACTCGGTATCTACGGATCCCAACGTTCCCTCCGTCCTTAACTCTCCCCTTACCACCAGACATTTTCAGAATTTTCCCTAAAACTTCACACCCACCCAACACAAAATTATTTTTTTTTCTACTCAAGCAGAAAAGGAAGAAGTACATTCCATACATTGACATAATATTTGTCCAGTGTCTATTTTTTTATCGCTAGAAGAAATATTCTCTTTATAATTTGTGATGTACAAAGGATATCAGAATGAGAAAACTGTTGATTTCATCGTAACGAATGTGACGATTTTCCTGTGGTTGGTGAGGACAGGGTTATGGGGAATGCCATCCACCGCTTGTATTACAAGGACACAGAAATTAGATGTTTAAATTGATCGAGCTTGATGATAAGCGAAAGATGATGATACTGATGCCAGCAGTTGAATAAGATGATATCCCCACGTCAATGGGAGCGATCTATATTCATGTTTTCGTCCAACCGAGTCATCAATCACGTGATTTGCTGCTGTCCAACGATTAGACATTTCTGAACAAATGTAAACACGCTGCTTTGTTTATGAAAGTTGTAAACATACTCGTATGTCAAGCTGAACACAATGACCAATCGTGATATAACACGTTTCACTATGTAGGTCACTTTGAGCACATTTTGCAATGTGACCAATGACCTCGAGCACATGGAAAGTTAATATAGATCATGCCCATTGTAAGACAATTTGTAAGTCAACCCCGAGCAATATCACTTCAATGCAAAGATAGAAAAGGTCCGCTGATCAAAGAGAGATCGGGTTGTGGAATTCAAGGAGATAGTGTAGATAGACAAAGGGAGCCTTTATGTTTCATTCCATTAATATTTTCTTCCTCTGCACAAAAAGTTCACAGTTCACAGTTCCTGCCACCAGGAAATCAATGAGTTATGTCCCCTCCCTTGACCTTTCTCACACGTGACCACTCTGTGTCTGTCTAATATTATGTCGGATCAAACTACACGTAGATAACGAAAATAGAGATACACATGAATGTTGTTGTTTACTTGGTAATTTGGTGTCAGTGAACTCACCCAACCCCTGCCTTTGACCTCCCGTGTTGTGTGCTTAGCCATTGACCTCCCGTGTTGTCTGCTTAGCCTTTGACCTCCCGTGTTGTCTGTTTAGCCTTTGACCTCCCGTGTTGTCTGCTTAGCCTTTGACATCCCGTGTTGTCTGCTTAGCCTTTGACATCCCGTGTTGTCTGCTTAGCCTTTGACATCCCGTGTTGTCTGCTTCGCCTTTGACCTCCCGTGTTGTGTGCTTAGCCTTTGACCTCCCGTGTTGTCTGCTTAGCCTTTGACATCCCGTGCTGTCTGCTTAGCCTTTGACCTCCCGTGTTGTCTGCTTAGCCTTCGACCTCCCGTGTTGTCTGTTTACCCTTTGACCTCCCAGGTTGTCAGCTTAGCCTTTGACCTCCCGTGTTGTGTGCTTAGATTTTGACCTCCCGTGCTGTATGCTTAGCCTTTGACCTCCCGTGTTGTCTGCTTAGCCTTCGACCTCCCGTGTTGTCTGTTTACCCTTTGACCTCCCAGGTTGTCAGCTTAGCCTTTGTCCTCCCGTGTTGTGTGCTTAGATTTTGACCTCCTGTGTTGTCTGCTTAGCCTTTGACCTCCCGTGTTGTCTGCTTAGCCTTCGACCTCCCGTGTTGTCTGCTTAGCCTTCGACCTCCCGTGTTGTCTGCTTAGCCTTTGACCTCCCGTGTTGTCTGCTTAGCCTTTGACCTCCCGTGCTGTCTGCTTAGCCTTTGACTTCCCGTGCTGTCTGAATAGTCTTTGACCTCCCGTGCTGTCTGCTTAGCCTTTGACCTCCCGTGCTGTCTGCTTAGCCTTTGACCTCCCGTGTTGTCTGCTTACCCTTTGACCTTATGTGTTGTCTGCTTAGCCTGGTGAGTGTTTGGTACTTTTCAAAATTAAATTATGTTCAATCTTCAAGTAAATTAACCAGTAGATTTTTGACCAATCAAAACATGGAATTTGTGACACACCTTCAAACATGTTCGGACAAACATATTTAGTTGTTTATAAACAATCATTGTTGTTTTTATACCGCCATATGGGTGACAAGTTATCACACGATTTTCTCGATCATATTAATAACGTTTAGGTTTATACATAGTTTTCTGTGTTGGATCAAGCGGTAGAACAGTGGGTGTATTAGTTGACTCATACTATCGATAGTAAAATCTGTGTAGTTCATTCATTATGTTTATGACGACTGTCCGAGAGGCGTGGTTAAGTTTCATTCTACTGGGAGTCAATTGGTGTTTAAGGGGAAATCATTTGGTTCCGTTACAGCAATCGTGTCAACAAAGAAAAAACAAAAGAGTCGACTTCACCGGGTATCGATTTCGATCCAGTTCAGTGGAAAAGTCCATATCGATATATCGATAATTTCGGGGTTGGGAGTCGACGGACGTTTGGGTATCTCGAGATCGTCGCTCTTGGGTTTGAGTGAGTTGGCGCTTAAAATTGAATGGGAGTGATCTTGATTCATGTTTTCCTCCAACCAGGTCATCAATCACATGATTTTTTATTTATTATTTACGATTGGATATTTCTTACCAAATGTAAACACGCTGCTTTGTTTACAAAAATTATAAACATACCCATGTGTCAAGCTGAATAAAATAACCAATCGTGATGTTAGATATTTCAAAAACTGTGAACGCTTTTCACTAATTGGGTCATTTTGAGCACATATTGCAATGTGACCAATGACCTCGAGCACATGGAAAGTTGATATAGATCATGGCCATTCCAAACGAAACAGGTTTAATCCGACATAATACCGTCAAGAGAAGACAGGTCAGATATATAATATGCATTATAAACAGAAGAACGACTCGTCATTATTGGATGTGATGCGTCAATGAGAAGAAACAAAGCAATAATTGGTAATAAGTCAAAATCGATATAAATTATGAAAATGATAAAAATGAATAAATCGATATGAGGCGATCTAGGAAATGGTCATGGTCTACATGTCTCATTTTATGGACATTGAGTAATTGATGACGCGTAAGAAAATGTAAAAATTACCGCATTTTCTACACGTTCTTGTTTATTATTTGAAATATATTTTGTTAAAAATTGATTGAGTTATGGCCCTTTGATGTGACAATCTGCAGAAAATCGGTTTTGAGAAAAACGCCAAAACTGAGAATTTTTCTCATTTCAACATTGATGTGTCCTATGGTAAACTATTTATAGAACAGATTTTACTAAAAGTTTATGTGATATATGCAAACATTAACAAATTATCTTAATACAGTACTCACTGGATTCCAACTCGCTCTCGGGAGAAGCCAAAAAGCGTGCTAGTGCTAGAATTAACGACTTATTACATAGATAACGTTAGGTCGCCCAGCTCCAGCGTGCTGTCTTGCAGTGTGCTGGATTCGGCGTGATGGAATCCGGTGACTACTGTATTGGGAAATCTAAATTTTCATTGTTTGTTTGTTTTGTTTATTTTTAAAGGTTTTACCGCGCGCGCATCTTATCAGTGCCAGTAAAAAGGAAGAAAATCGGATAGTAAAAAGTTCTAGAATTACAATTAAAGTACACAAGAAAGTGTAAGACAAAGGGGAATTGGTTCAAATAGGAAACTTGTATATTCCAAGAGCACACCATCAATATACTTAGTTTGAGATCACCTAACAGTCTCATCCAGACACAAGCACAGGTCCCCACTAAGAGGGATACACTCAAATGTTTACAAATCATATATGAAATGTAAACAAAACAATAAAGTACATAACGGAGAGATGATTTTCAATGAAAAAAAAAAATCATCTTCCAAAACTCTTAACTTACATTTCCTTACGTCATGGCACAAGACCGAAGGGCTAGAGCTCAGGTGGTCGCTGGTTCGGATAAGTAAGTATACATTTCTCTCCCAGCTAGGTTTCCCGGCCAGGGCCTGGATAAAACTGAGTAATCTCAACCCAAGACGAAGACAGAAAGCAAGTTGAAAAACAGATACAGGGGGATAGAAGACACAGTATGTACCTTCCTGCCCACTATGGGAGGCCAGGAGTCCCACCCAGAAATGTTCATTGGAAAACCCCAAAAAACACGTGTTATTGGCCATACTACCTTTAAAGTATGTATGTATCTATATATATCCAGTGACGTAATATTACGATGAGCCATTTCCATAAATCGCCTCACAACAAAATGATAAACGTATCGATATTATTATGTATATCGATATTATATCAGCCTTGACTGTTCTCATTGTCGTCTTTCTTATCATCGGCCTCGTTATCGTCTTCTGTCGATCCGTGGTCCAGCTCGGGGTGGCGGTCGTCATCTTCCTCTTCCTCCTCCTCCTCGTCGTCGTCGTCTTCATCCTCATCGTCACTTCTCATACAGGTGATGAATTCTGGAATCAAATGGGATTATTATTAATTAGGTGGATAGACATATTGTTACATAGATAAATGGATGGATAGGTAGATATGGATAAACAAACACAAACACACTCGCATACTCATATACACACAGAAAGAGAGGAGAGATGGAGAGAGAGAGAGAGAGAGAGAGAAAGAGAGAGAGAGAGAGAGAGAGAGAGAGAGAGAGAGAGAGAGAGAGAGAGAGAGAAAGGGAGAGAGAGAGAGAGAGAAGACAGATCGATATATAGAAAGATAGATATATTAGATATATAAATAGATAGAGAGACAGGACAGATAGATGGATATAGATAGATGGTGACAGACACATAGACAGGTATATAGATAGATATAAAAATAGATAGAGAAACGGTACAGACCATAGGATAGATAGAAAGATAGATGGTGACAGACACATAGACAGACAGACAGACAGATAGATATATAAACAGATAGAGAGACAGACAGATATCGAGACTAAATCAATTTCACATGCCATGTCCATACGGACGGATACCGTTTCCGTGTGATTAGTCACATCAGTACAAACCCATAAATCTTAGAAGCTTTTTTATTGGATTTGATGACAAAATGGAGATATTGTTATTTATCTCGCGTTGGTCTTAACGAGGGGGCGGGGCCTTGAAGCTTTGGAGCGTGTTATTGATTTCTGACGAATTTAATGTCACAAATTGGTATCATGTGGATTTTATTGATACACACTAAAAATAGAAGTTATAGTTAAAACGATGAAATATGTGACCCTTCGCCTTAAAATGGTATTAAGTCGGGTTGGTTAAAATGTTTAAAATTGAATTTATAGCCAGAAATATCAGACTTTTGTTGAGTTTGTATGTTTTATTGAGGAGAATGGATACCATATTTTAGGGTGCTAATGCCAACTATTTATATTTTTGACCAGTTTTAACATTTAATTCGGCTTTTAAGCATCTGGTTCGTCCTGACATAATACCGTTTTGAGACGTTGGGTCACATGTTGGATAATTTCATGTTTTGTCAATAGATAGAACGAAGTTGACGTTACTCAGGTCTTTGTTATTGTTTTTAGCCAGCCAGTTTTATTGTATTAACCAGTCAATAAAATGTCATGAAATGGTCAAGAATACACACGGTAGTTTTGTGTGTTCGTAAGTTATTTCCGGCTGGCGAAGGAGTCCTTGGAGAATGGTCTTCACTCACATTCTCTCACCGTACTCAGGTGAAAAATGAGTACCTGGCCGTTAACAGGGTTGTCTCTCGGAAAAAAGTGGTAACATATGCTAACAGGTGTCATGCCCTGTCCTATATGTTAAATGTTGCTGTTGGCCAGGGTGCCCTTGTGAAGTGCTTTGAGCAGTGATTGGATAGTTGGGTCTGTCAGATCTGGCGGAAAGTACTTTGCAATAGACTAGCGTCCTATCCAAAGGATAACAAGCAATTGCTATTTTCCGTTTCACGATATAGAAATCGGGATAAACTCCGGCTCTTGGGTCTAATGGCTCTGAACGACTACTTTTTTAAATGTTTTTTTTATTTTTGGTCATCTTGTTAAATCCGACAAATTATTTGTAATACCGAATCCAGACGTCGAGTAACATATTAAGAACACGGAAATGAAAGGATAAATAAGTAAAATTTAATCTCGGGGTTTATTTCCAGGGGAGACGGGAATAGCCAAAATGTGTCCAGATGGCGGTCGAGGTGAAAGACTGGGTCTGAGGTGTGAATGGTCTTGCACAAGGAACAAAAACAACAAGAGAATGCAGGCCAGCCTGACCCAGTCAGTGTTAATGCAATGTCCTATCATCTCGGACATTCTAACCCTCGGTAAAATATCTATGATTGTGTGTGTGTGTGTGTGTGTGTGTGTGTGTGTGTGTGTGTGTAAATGTGATAAAACATTTTTTTTTTACAATTTGCAAACCATAAAGCACAAGGAGAGGACTTTGAGAAGCTGTGAAAATTTGATTTGGCAGTGCCAGTAATCTTTATAGCTGATTCCAATAACTTGTCTTGTGACCCTAGTATCTGCCCCACCTCAAAACAACACCGTATTGAGGTTAGCTGTCACATTTATTGAAATATGTTACCTTCAAAGTCAATTCGACCATCTCCATCGATGTCAACCTCAGCTATCATCTCGTCAACTGTTTGGGGTAGAAGGGGTTTTATCATTAGACTTGTGGTGGTGGTGGTGGTGGTGGTGGTGGTTGTTCAGATGATGATGATGGTAGTGGTGACGCTGACGAATGTGATGATGGCAAATGTGATGATGATGATGATGATGATGATGATGATGATGATGATGATGATGATGATGATGATGATGATGATGATGATGAGTGATGGTGATGATGGTGATGATTAAATGATGATGATAGTGGTGTTGGTGTTGATGATGATTCTGGTGGTATTGATGATAATTAGGATGTTGATGGGGTAATGCGTGCTAAGTGTCTTACTCAAGGATATAACACTTGGATTATAATTCCTTGACCATTTTCATCCATCCAATCACTGATCATGTATAACATCGCTTTAATTATTGGATAGACGGTTAGTTGTGTGGGTGGGTGGGTGGATTGTTGGATAGATGGATGGAAAGTTGAGTGGATGGTGGGTGGATATATGAATGAATGGATGGGTGGATGGATGGATAGATAGATGGATGGATGGATGGATGGATGAATAGATGGATGGATGAATAGATGGATGAATGGATGGGTGGATGGATGGATGGATGAATAGATTGATGGACGAATGGATGAATGGATGGGTGGATGATGGATGAATGGATAAATGGATGGATGGATGGATAAATGGATGGATGAGTGAATGATTGGTTGGATGGATGGATGGATGGATGAATGGGTGGATGGATGGATGTATGGGTGGGTGGATGGATGGATGGATGGATGGGTGGATGGATGGGTGGATGGATGGATGGATGGATGGATGGATGGATGGATGGATGGATGGATGGATGGATGGATGAATAGATGGATGGATGGATGGATGGATGGATGAATAGATGGATGAATGGATGGGTGGATGGATGGATGGATGAATAGATGGATGGATGAATGGATGAATGGATGGGTGGATGATGGATGGATGGATAAATGGATGGAGGGATGGATGGATGGATGGATAAATGGATGGATGAGTGAATGATTGGTTGGATGGATGGATGGATGGATGGATGGATGGATGGATGGATGGATGGATGGGTGGATGGATGGATGGGTGGGTGGGTGGATGGATGGATGGATGGATGGATGGATGAATGGGTGGATGGATGGATGGATGGATGAATGAATAGATGGGTGGATGGATAGATGGATGGATGGAAGGATGGATGAATGGATGGATTGATGGATGGAATGGTGGGTGGATGGCATGTGGATATATGGACGAGTGAATGATGGATGTATGGATCGATCGACAGATGGGCAGACAGACAAAGAGAGCCTTACTTTCTTCCTCTGTCAGTTCCTCTCCCATGCATTGTAAAACAGCTCTCAAATCTGAAGGCGTGATGTATCCACATCCGGACTTGTCGAAAACCTACAGAATAAAACCATTGGGAACCTTCAATAGCACGCGATTAATCCATCTGAATTCTATTCGAGTTTACTACAGTTTACGCTATAAATACAAAACACGGTTTTTAACAAAAATGGCAACAACAAAAAAAAAAACCCCAACCCCCCCCCCCAAAAAAAAAAAACAAAAAAAAATTTAAAAAAAAACCAAAAGAAAAAAGACCCAACAAACAAACAACTCACACTTTCAAATATCAATCCATCAAAATGGTCCTTATATTGTCAAAACGTTTCCAATTGAGAGATTAATATGACCCTTATGTTGTACTTTCAAACCCAGTGATTAAAATGACCCATATGTTGCACTTTTAAACCCAGGGATTTATATGACCCCTATGTTGTACTTTTAAACCCAGGGATTTATATGACCCTAATGTTGTACTTTCAAACCCAGGGATTTATATGACCCTTATGTTGTACTTTTAAACCCAGGGATTTATATGACCCTTATGTTGTACTTTCAAACCCAGGGATTTATATGACCCTTATGTTGTACTTTTAAACCCAGGGATTTATATGACCCTTATTTTGTACTTTCAAACCCAGGGATTTATATGACCCTTATGTTGTACTTTTAAACCCAGGGATTTATATGACCCTTATGTTGTACTTTTAAACCCAGGGATTTATATGACCCTTATTTTGTACTTTCAAACTCAGTGATTAAAATGACCCATATGTTGTACTTTTAAACCCAGGGATTTATATGACCCTTATGTTGTACTTTTAAACCCAGGGATTTATATGACCCTTATGTTGTGCTTTTAAACCCAGGGATTTATATGACCCTTATGTTGTCCTTTTAAACCCAGGGATTTATATGACCCTTATGTTGTACTTTTAAACCCAGGGATTTATATGACCCTTATGTTGTACTTTTAAACCCAGGGATTAAAATGACCCTTATGTTGTACTTTTAAACCCAGGGATTTATATGACCCTTATGTTGTACTTTTAAACCCAGGGATTAAAATGACCCTTATCTTGTACTTTCAAACCAAGTGATTAAAATGACCGTTATTTTTTGTCGTACTCTGGGTACACCCTTGATGACCTCATTGGAGTCCCAGGTTTGAAAGTTGTTGCCAAAATGAGAGGTCATTTGAATCGATCAATATCTGAATTGCTCTACATTTCCATGCGCATCTATTTTGATATATTCTTTAAAATTCGCCAACATATTTATATTCGCACCATGTATAGAAAGAATGACTCCACTATAACAAAGAAAGTATTAGACTGGAACCCTCGGGGCAGAAGATCAAGGGGAAGGCCACGAGGAACATAGTGAAGAATTAAAGAAGCTGATATACAGAGAAGTGGTAAGACCTGGAATGAGATTTAAAAAAAAGTTAGATCAGGATAGAGAAGGATGGAAACTGTTTGTCTGTGGCCTATCCCCTGACCCAGGGTGAAAAAGGCAATGATGATGATGATGATGATGATGATGATGATGATGATGATGATGATGATGATGATGATGATGATGATGATGATGATTATCTATATTATAGATTACTTAATTGTACTCAATAGTTCAAATCGGCAAACTAGTACACAAATAGTTTTGGTTTTGGTACCAATCGACCGCTTCTTTATATAGTTTGACTTCCTATGTGTCCACAATAAATACGTGGATAACACTCTTTAGTCGCCTGATCGTATTTTACAGAGCTCTATTAACGTTTTAAATGATTTTTCTATTGGCCAAAGAAGGGTTTTCAGCCCGAAACGTTCCGTGTTTTGGTTTTATGTTCTTTATTGTTGTCTACAGCTGCTAGATTATTGGTTTGTGTGATTGAACTTCTCAGGTGTGGGGGTGGAAGGGGGGGGGGGGGGTGGTGAAATACATGATAGACCAGACCTGAACCCACGCAAGTGTTGTCTGACTATTCGATTAACACCTGTGTAGAATTTGTTACAGAACCCCTAACGTGATAATCGTCGTGGTTTATATCACAGCTGACGTATGTAAATATATATATATATATATATATATATATATATATATATATATATATATATATATATATAATATATATATATAATATATATACATGAGTGTTGGTGGGTACTCGTAGGTACTAAAGTGCTCGATAATACAAATTGTCACTCACATTATATGACCGAGACGTTCGTTTCTGTGGGTTTATTCCACGTCCTCGACTGAGGACGTGGAATAAACCCACAGAAGCGAACGTCTCGGCCGTATAATGTGAGTGACAATTTGTATTTTATATATATTATATATATATATATATATATATATATATATATATATATATATATAAAACATGTCTGACATCTGAACATCCTTATGGGCCTAATTTAACTTTATTGTAATGGACAATATTTTGCGTCATATTTCGAGATTTCCATTACAACAATGAGCCCCATAAGGAATTGGGTTATCAAACCTGCAAATAGGTGCACGTCGGTCGCAGACTTTATTCTGACGTACATTGGAGAAAATAAAGCACTTTTATTAAATTTTGACCAGAAAACTCACCCTTCAAATATCGAGTGATTTATTCTCTCCTCACCACCTACAGCAAAATCGTCAATTTTGTTACGACACAATATACATTTGTTCTTATTCAGATTTATTTTGTACATCATAAACTTTGAAGTATGATATTTTTTTTTATTAATAAGAACATTATGTTGTTTTATAGAGACTTTTTTGAGTTTAAAGAATCAATTTTTCTGCTGGGTAAGCCTGACGCCATTTTGATGAAAATATTGAAAATGATCGGTAAGGAGAGAATTAAAAGGAACGTCATCTTTAAAAAAAAAAAAAGAAAAAGAAAACAAACAAAAGACAAAATAAAAAAAAACTAACAAGAAACCGCTCAAACCTGGGACTTCGTGAAAGTCTTCAAGGAAATCCAAGGTTTGTGAGTCTTTTCACAAGAAAGATTGGGGGGGGGGGGGATGTCAATTTATTATGTTAGGTTTTCAGACCTGTTAATAAATGTAGTTTTAAAAAAATTGAGCTTGAGATTTTATATAGCGCAATATCCACTTAATGTGCTCAAACGCTTTACTAGGAGTCCTGACCAACAGCAATATTTAACATGTAGGACGATAACATGAATCCGATTTTTTCCGACAGAGACAACGCTGTTCACGGCCAGGTACTCATTTTACATCTGAGTATTGTGAGAGAATGTGAGTAAATCGCCTTTTCTAAGGACTCAACTATACGCCGAACGAGACTCGAACCCAGTACCTTCCAATCCGAAAGCGAGTGTCATACCACTAGACCACATAACCGCTCATAATGACTGGATTTTCAGGATGTATACCTCCAGACATGTATTACTTTTATGAGATGTTGAGTCAGAATTCAATTCTTGAATAATATCCAGTAATAGGGAATGGGATTAGCGGAAGAGTAGCGTCCCTTGATTGGACATCACCTTACAGAGAGAACGTCAACATGGTTTTGCGCATGCGTCTAACTCGTCCTCGCTTTCGGTGAATCTCCGGAAGCGAGGACTAGAGACGAATGCGCACAACCAACATGACGTTCTCTCTCTAATAACATTTCCGCCGGTGACGTCCAATCAAGGGACGCTACTCGTCTGCTAATCTCATTCCCTATAGCGACGTACACGTATATGCCGGTCTGACATCGTAATCCATTTATGGGCCTAGGTTTTTTGTTGTTGTGGACACTATTTTGCGTCAATTTTTTTTTAGATTTCCATTACAAAAATGAGCCCATAAGGAATTGGGTTACCAGACCTTCAAATAAGTGCACTTTGCGTACTAGCAATTCCCCGACGTCATTGCATCAAAATAGCGTTCTAATTCTGGAATAAAATCTATACATAATTTGATGACGTCATTTCACATTGAATAACAGACAGTCATGCCTTGTTTAATTAAATCTCCAGAGATCATGAATAATTAACGATTGGACTACAACCGACATATACTTGTTTTGGTAAATTAATTTCTCTTTAATATGATGGGCTCATCGCTGTTATGAAAATATTCGGAACCAGGGCACAATATTTTCAATGAGCTTAGCTTATTGGACACGGTGAAACGTCGATCAAATCAAAATGTCTGATTCAAGTGTTGAATAAAATTTGAACTCAATTTCTGTTGTCTTAACAGACAATACATTATTCCACAGACATTTTTAGTGATATTTTCTGCATTTAATTTCTTATAATATACAGTATTTTGCTAATTATCGTAGTATTCTTTCCCAATGTTAATAAACGGAAAATGGTCGGTATAAATTTAAAGAAATTGATTGTATTCAAAATAATGAGAGGAACCACTAATGGCGACGATCAATGCAAGTACTCCCACCTCATTGTCATACTGGCTAACTGGAAGGTTGACACACAACCCACGTGCTAAAAATAATGGCGTCTGTATTCGAAGGGATTTGACGAAACAAATTTGACTTTTCGATAAAAATCATCCCGATGTCTAATCAATATCATAATACATCCAAACCATCTTCATGTCAATTGTAAACACCGTATAAAATTTGATGGCGATTGGTCCCGTGGTTTCGAAGCCTTAGTGTTACAAAAAATCAAATTAGCAGCTTCGAATTGCGTTGTGGAACGTTCGCACCATGTATGAAGCAGGAAACAGCTCTCAAGTTGTGACTGAGATGAGAAGATACAGGCTGCATATACTTGGAGTAAACGAAACCCACTGGATACAATCCGGACAGAAACACCTCAAGTCTGGGGAGAAGATTTTAAGATCAAGGGGAAGGCCACGAGGAACATGGAGAAGAATTAAAGAAGCTGATATACAGAGAAGTGGTAAGACCTGGAATGAGATAAAAAAAAAGTTAGCTCCGGATAGAGAGGGATGGAAACTGTTTGTCTGTGGCCTATACCCTGACCCAGGGTGAAAAAGGCAATGATGATGATGATGATGTAATATGATGACAACAATGTTAAATCAAACCCACAATTGTGTCCAGTTGCCAGACCTTCATAAATGTTCACGTAGGGTTCATCATGTAACGCCATTCCATCAGAGATGATGCATGCTACAATATATTACACTACTACGAGTATAGATAGTATGCGCTTGGCTAAGAAGATCACAATATTGCCACTCGGAAGTATAACGGACCAACACACAAAACTTTGTTTAATTATCAACTTTTATATTCTGGTTAGTACAGTGTAGTGAGAATCACTCATAAACGCGGATGGCAAAAAACAATAACAAAAACCTGAGTGACGTCAACTTCGTTCTATCTATAATTAGTGTGGCTATGTGGTCTTGTGGTATGACACTCACTTTCGAATCGCAAGCTCCTAGGTTCGAGCCTCGCTCGGCGCGTAGTTGAGTCCTTGGTAAAGGCTCTTTACTCACATTCTCTCCCTGTACTCAGGTGTAAAATGAGTACTTGGCCGTTAACAGATTTGTCTTTGTCCGAAAAAAAAATATAATATCGGCTGACATACGTCATATCATGTCCTACAGGTAAAGTGTTGCTGTTGGTCAGGGACCCCTTGTCAAGCACTTTGAGCATGTTTAGTGGATATTGCGCTATATAAAAGATCAAGTTTTTAATTTTTAAAAAAAAATCTTCTTGCCCGATATATTGACCTAAATAAACCAGCCAAACTGCCGTACTCGCTCAAGACACGAATTTCAAAATTTGGCCAGAAAATTCATCCTTTAAATATATTGATCGATTTAAATGACCTTCATCTTGGAGTAAAAAAAAACCAACACACTCTCAAACCTGGGACTTTGCAAAATATTCAAGGAACTCCCAGGTTTGAGAGTTTTTGTCACGATAATGGTAATTTATATCAAACGATATAATTTGGAGGATGAGTTTTCTGGCCAAATATTTAAATACGTGTTTCTTCCTGAGTCCGATAGGTAACTTGTACATACCTCCTCAGAGATTGCGGGACAGAAATGGTGTACAGTGTACAGTGATAAACAGTGTTTGAACAGCATGTCAGGCAAATTACGTACAGTCTAGACACTGTTAGATGCAATGTGTGATTACTATGTAACGGCAAATGATGACGTCAGAGATGCTGGCGGTTGTGGTGGTGGTGGTGGAAATAAAAATAATAAAATAATATAAAATTCCCTTTATTCATCCCATAGGGGAAATTTTTCTCTAGGGTCTATTCCAAGGGAAGACTGGAATAACCTAGGTGTCAGCCGCAGTGCATAAGCTGGAATTTGAGCGAGGGTGAGGTGACTTGCTCAAGGTCACACAGCGCAGCGGCAGGTGTCGAACTCGGTATCTTTTGGGTACGAACCAAAGACTGTACGGCTGAGCCATGAGTAAGTATGTGATATAATTTCTATGGTAGTATTGGTGGCGGTGGTGGTGGTGATAGTGGTTGTGTCGGTGGTGGTGGTGGTGATAGTGGTTGTGTCGGTGCTGGTGGTGTTGGTTGTGGTGATAGTGGTAGTGGTGGTGGTTGCTGTTGTGGTGATGGTGGTGGTAATAGGGGTGGTAATAGGATGGTGGCGGTGATGGTTGTGGTTGCTGTTGTGGTGATGGTAGTGGTGGTGGTTGCTGTTGTTGTTGTTGTGGTGGTGGTTATTGTAGTTGTGTTGGTGCTGGTGGTGATGAATATGGTGATAGGTGGTGGTGATAGGTATAGTAGTGGTGGTGATGGTGGTGGTGGTGGTTGCTGCTGTGGTGATGGTGGTAGTGATAGGAGTGGTGGTACTGGTGTTGGTGGTTGTGGTGGGGTGTCCATGATTGCATTAATGGTTGAGAGGGTGGTGGGTGGGGGTGTCAGTGATGATAATGGTGGGTGGTTGTGTGGCCTTGAGCAAGTCGCCTAGCCTTAGCTCATTTGGGGGCGCTGCATTGCGTCTGACGCCTGGGTTATTCAAGTCTACCCTAAAGAAAATTGTCCCTGAGAGATGAATAAAGGGAATTTATTATCAATTTATTATTATGTAATATCGCCATACGGGCGTCGATCTTGTCATACACGTCGATCATGCTGTTGGCTTAAGATCTCTTGGAAAGTGTTTTGAGCATATTGAGTGGATATCGCGCTGTATCTTCTATTACTTATGTATACTTATAGAATATTTCCAGCAAATTTCCTTTTAGGCCCTCTTCGTGAGACTATTTATATTTCTTCTTTATTGTTATTCTATTTTATTTTGTACGGCTATGTGGCCCTATGGTATGACACTCGCTTTTGGATAGGACGGTCTTGGGTTCGAGCCTCGCTGGGCGCATAGTTGAGTCCTTGGAAAAGGGCTCTTTACTCACATACTCTCACTCTACTCAGGTGTAAAATGAGTACCTGGCCGTTAACAGCGCTGTCTCTGTCCGAAAAAAAATGTAATATCGCCTAAAAGGCGTCATGTCCCGTTCTACAGGTTAAGTGTTGCTGGTTGCCAGGGACCCCTTGTAAAGCGCTTTGACATAATATTTAATGGCTATTACGCTATATAACAGCTCAAGTTTTTTAAATTATTTATTTATGAATTTGTTATGTTTGGTAAACCATTGATATTTTAGCTCCCCAGCACATTTAGCAAACGTTTGGATTACTGCCCTTTAATAGAGACAACGATAAACTATGGATTACTGCCCTTTAATAGAGACAACGATAAACTATCAGCTTAACAGTGAAAGAGATCACAAGAGAGAATTAAATAGACTTGGTTACGTTTTACAGTGAGACGATCTATTTCAAGCAAATAATAGAATATCGATATAGGTAATTGCTACTGTAGTTGGTATCGGATAACTAGTTTGTATACCTGATCGGTTGCCCTGGTAAGAATTGCCAGATTTGAAGGGTAGTTGCACACACATGGAATGGCTTATGGTCGTATGGTGATTTTTTCATAGATGGTAATGATATTCCTTTGCATTTTGTTGTAGATGTTAATAATGACAAAAGCGTTCAAGGGCTGATGATGATAATTGACTGTACAACATCAAGACATTCAAATAAAAGTCCAGATTCCAAATTTAATTTCTTACAGTTTTATTTGTTGTGATAAATTCCAAATCCAAATCAAATAGCATGGTCATAATTCAATCAGTTTCATAAATTCCAAATTCGTAAAATCAATCCAAATATAAAGTCATTTTGCCTAAGTAACCATTTTCAATATAGGTGAAATATTTCTAAGTCCGTAAAATAAATATTCTTAGTAGTATGTTAGAACTTGCAGCATACTAGGAAAGTGCAGCTCATAGTCAAGTAGAACAAAATCGAATGTAGAGTAGAATCTAGCAATCCTATGTTTTATCCCCTATTGTAAATCGTTCCCATAATTCTACCAAGTCACACCTCTTACTAGTTTCGACAGTTCCCTGTCAGTCTGCAATCCAACCCCTAAGAGTAAGAGCAAATCATATTCAAACCTGAAACGTCAATCCCTACATATTAAATGTTAAACCCCGCCTTTTATGATATAACGTTATTTTGATATATATATATGTCCTTTTCACCTGTTCCAACATCCCTAAACCAATTTAAGACTAATAAACGAAAGTAATTTTCGACTACTTAACACAACGACCAGTCTTTAACTAGAAACATAAAACTGTCCTAAAACCATTTTAGTATTGACCATATTTTCATTGAAATCCTAGCGTCGTTTATTTTGCTTGAATATTAATCATGTTTAATGAACAACACAACTACAGCTACCACCATTGTTCTTTCTAATATTGGTCAAGTTTGATTGCCATGTTTATATACAAATCCTTGCGTAAACTTTTGCATAAGCTTCCTCTCTTACAGATTGTTTGATTGACACCTTTGTGTATTTGATTAAATGGAGCTTTTTTATAAAGCGCAATATCCACTGAACGTGTTCAAAGCGCTTTACAAGAGGTCCCTGGCCAACAGCAACACTTAACATGTAGGACGAGACATGACGCCTGTTAGACGAGATCAAAATAACGGTCAGGTACTCATTTTACACCTGAGTACGGTGAGAGAATGTGAGTAAAGAGCGTTTTCCAATGACTCAACTATGCGCCGAGCGCGAGGCTCGAACCCAGGACCATTCGATCCGAAAGCGAGCGTCATACCAATAGACCACATAGGCGCACAGATTAATAGATATTATAAAATAGAAGACGGACATTGGGCATCATTTTCTCTATTGTATTGACCGTTGCCTTTTGACGTAGCTAATCATAGAACTTGGGCTTATTTATATAGCGCAATATCCTAAACGTGCTCAAAGCGCTTTACAAAGGGGTTTGTCTTGTTTTTCAGGGTTTTACGGCGCTTACAACACATTTAGGTCATATCAGCGCCAGTAAAATGGAAGAAAATGGGATAATAATAAGCTGTAGAATTACAATTAAAGCACCCAAGAAATCGGGAAGACAAAGGGGAATTGGGGACAAATAGGGATTATGTAGATTCTAAGAAAATACTATCAATGTACTTAGGTTGAGATCACCTAAATGTCTCATGAAGACACCCAGAACAGCTCCCCCCTAAGAGGAACACACTCGAACATTTACAAATCATATATAATATGGAAGCGAAACAATATAGTGTTGGGCCGTTATACTTCCGGATGGCAATGTTGTGAGCTTCTTAACCAAACGCATACTATCTATACAAAAAATATAAATGTAATATCGAGACAGGGGACTTAGAATGTTTTTATCATGAAAATAAACGGTGTGATGATGATTTTCATTTATCAGTGATTGGCTAAAAATCATGAAAATGTGACTAGAGTATTTTTAGACATGAGGTCTTCAAGTCTTAGTGATATTGTGCGGCTATGTTGTCTAGTGGCAAGACACTCGCTTTCGTATCGGAAGGTCCTGGGGTCGAGCCTCGCTCGACGCATTGTTGAGTCCTTGGAAAAAGGCTCTTTACTCACATTCTCTCACCGTATTCAGGTGTAAAATGAGTACATGACCGTTAACAGAGCTGTCTCTGTCCGAAAAAAAATTGTAATATCGCCTCACAGGCGCCATGTCTCGTCCTACGTGTTACGTGTTGCTTTCTTTTGATTATGTGTATAATTAGCGTTGTTCAAGTACTGTGTTAGGGCTTAATGATTAAGTTAATCTATGTTATGCGCCCAGAGCCCTCCTGATGAAGGGATGTTTGGCGCATTATAAATCTATACCATTATTATTATTATTATTATTATTATTATTATTATTATTATTATTATTATTATTATTATTATTATTATTATTATTATTATTATTGGCCAGGGACCTCTTGTAGGTCGCTTTGAGCACGATTAGTGGATATTGCGCTATATAAAAACTCAATGCATCCAATATAATATTGGAGTGTGGGTTGGTATGTAATGACAGTAAATTGCCACCCTCTTGGTGGTAACGACAGTCGTCAAAATTATATCGATATTTCTACTATACAAAATAATGTAGAAAAATCCGGAAATAAATCCCCAAGTGTTTAACATTTTGGCCAGAAAACTCGTCCTTTCAATATCCATCGATTCAAATTATCCTCATATTAGAAAAAAAACAACAAAAAAACAACTCGTATACGTGGAACTTGATCAGAGTCCCAGGTTTGGGAGTTTTTGACAAGGTAAGGGTCGCTTGAATATTTGAATGACGAGTTTTCTGGCCAAAATTGAAAAATGATCCTTTTGGTTCTTTTTTTTAAAATTCCGAGCACGGCAAGCTGGTAGTAACGTCAGTCTTTTGAAAATGTCGATGTTCCTGGTATATACAATAATAATCGTCGTCATCCAATTTGTTGTTTACAACTAGAATGTGATGAATTACGTTTAAAAAATGATCAATACTTCCGTTTACCGACAGAAAATCATTAACAAAAAATAAAATAAAGAAAAAACAAAAAAAAAAAAATAAAACTAAGTTACTAGCACCCCCCCCCCCCTCTCTCCCCCCTCACCCCCCCCCCCCCTCCCACAAATCAACAAAGAGACAAAACCAAATAATAAACAACAACATAAAAAAAGTCAAAAGGTAATAAAAAGCAAACAAACAAAGATAATCAACAATCCCAAAAATGTTTTTTTTTTTTTTTTGGTTTTGTTTTTTTGTTTGTTTTTTTTTTTTTTTTTTTTTTTTTGGGGGGGGGGGGGGGCAACAAACAAACAAACAAAACCAACGATATAAAAGTCAAAAACAAAGAAAACAACAACAACAGCAAAATCAATGTCTCCTCCCCTCCCACCTAGAAACAAACGATTCCGAACACTGCCATTTCATACAGCGTTCCCAATCATCTCATTTGCTATGTGATGTAACGAAAGTCGACGACTTATAGGCATACGTCTATATGACTTTTCCTTGTGCGGCCATATGGTCTAGTGGTATGGCACCCGCTTTCGGATCAGAAGGTCCTGGGTTCGAGCCTCGCTCGGCGCATAGTTGAGTCCTTGGAAAAGAAAACTCTTTACTCGCATTGTAAAATGCGTACATGGTCGTTAACAGCGTTGTCTCTGTCGAAATAAATATTTGTATTATCGCCTAACAGGCGTCATGTCTCGTTCTTTATGTTACGTGTTGCTGTTACCCAGGGGCCCTTTGTAAAGCGCTTTGAGCACAATTAGTGGATATTGGCTATATAAAAAAGCTCATTTTTTTTTCCTTAGAAGACGGTGAAAAGCAGATGGAAATATCTAGAATGATTAAATCTTTGAAATCAGAGAAATACTTTATGGACACCCTTGTAACTTAATACATCAACTATAGAGCAGTAAAGTTAGGTGCCCCAAACGTAAACAAAGGTCGAGAAGCACGTGGCAAACCACATCTTCCTGTCTTGACAGCTCACGTTCCAATGTAAATAATAGAAAAAAATAACCTTTAAAATTTGGCTGTTAGGTGGCAAAAGAAACACATATTCATAAATACTCGATCATGCATCAAATAATGTCTAGATATGGATATTTTATGGAACAAAAGGTAAAATTTTCTAAAATTTATCAAAAGTTACAGTCTATCTATTTTTAGACCAGAGCAAATTATTGCGCTGGTGTGAACAAAACGAGAATTATTCGGAGCCTGATTTTCATAATAATTTAGTCTTATATTATTATTTCTGCAACTGTTAGATTTTATGTAAACATATTTTCAATACTGAAAGTGTATTGCCTACAACTCAAACTACAAAATTGGGAGACCTATGTTGTGCGTAAATTATTCCGGTCCCTAACGGAAATCACTAGCAACTTGTTATTGTTTACGTTTGGGGCACCTAACTTTACTGCTGTATAAATGCAAAATGATTTAGTGGGAATTGCTCTATATAAAATTACAATTGAGCACATAACAAGAAATGGGGGTCTTGGATAGCTCATACGGTCTCCCCTAGCCAGGCGGAGTTGTCGTACCAGTAAAGTCGCGGGTTCGAGCCCTCATCGCCGCCGCGAAATTGTGATTCTCTATTGTCTTCTGGCACTTTCCTACTTCCTACTCACTTCATTTCTTGTTATTATCAATATAAGTGTCTGCTCCACTCACTTTTCTGAATTAAATACATCTGTTATAAGACAGTTGTTAATAAAATATAATATAATATAATATAATATAATATAATATAATATAATATAATATAATATAATATAATATAATATAATATAATATAATATAATATAATATAATATAATATGTAAAAATAAAACAAAAGAAAAAGGAATAGAAAGAATGGCGGGCGTACTTTTAAAATTATGTCACAATCTAATAATAAAAAAAGTACAAAACAAAACCAAAAAC
>NC_088366.1:2377259-2392259 GCF_034508935.2 Berghia stephanieae | reverse complement strand
ATAACTATGCGTAACCTTGAACGTTTATATAAGATTGATTGATACGAAAACTACTCATAACAATGTCTGGATATAAACAATAACAAAGACCCGAGTGGCGCCAATTTTACACTATCTTTATCATGAATTGAATATGACGGGCTGGTGTCTATAGATAGAATGCGCTTGGCCAAGGAGTTCACAACATTGCCATCCGGAAGTATAAAGGACCAACACACAAACTCTGTGTAACCATGGACGTTTATAGTCAGGTTAATACAGTTTCGTGAGAACAACTCACAAACGCGGATGGCAAAAACAATAACAAAGGCCTGAGTGACGTCATCTGCATACTATCTATAGATAGTTCGAAGATAACGTCACTCAGGTCTTTGTTATTGTTTTTTGCCATCCGCGTTTATGAGTAATGCTCACTGAACTGTATTAACCCGACTATAAACGTTCATGGATACACGCAGTTGTCTGTGTGTTGGTCCGTTATGCTTCCGGATGGCAATGTTATGAGCTTCTTAGCCAAGCGCATACTATCTATAATTCTTTGTGTTATATTTGGTGATATTCTAACGTTATAATCAAAGTTGCCTGTATTCCTTACATGATAGATAAGACAGACAGGAATCTGTTATTTGTTTTGTATTCCCTGGGATGCTGTCATAATGACAGAAAATTACGTTGTTTTCCGATAATATTTAGTCTGTCAGGCGACGAAATTCACTTCCAGGGTAACCGTTAGCCCAGTGGCTAGAGTGTTAGTCTTACGATCAAATGGACAGGTTTAGTTCCGAGTTCTGACGGGGTTGATTTTGATCCGTCTGTGCAAATAGAATAATAGAAGAAGAAGAAGAAGACGAGAGGCAGAGAATGAGAATAAGGAGGGGGGAGGAGGAGGAGGATGAGGAGGAGGAGGAGGAGGAGGAGGAAGAAAAGAAGATCATCAAAAAGATGAGACAAAAAAGGAGAGTAAGGAGAAGGAGAGGGTAGGAATTTGAATAGGGAAGTGACGGGGGGGGGGGGCAAGAAGAGAGAGAGGGATTGAGGGAGGGGGTAAGAGGAGAGAGAGGTGGAGGGGGGGCAAGAGGAGAGAGAGGATGGAGGGAGGGGGGTAAGAGGAGAGAGAGAGGATGGAGGGGGGGGGGGCAAGAGGAGATAGAGGGATGGAGGGAGGGGGGTAAGAGAGAGAGGGATGGAGGGGGGGGGGCAAGAGGAGAGAGAGGGATGGAGGGGAGGGGGGTAAGAGGAGAGAGAGGGATGGAGGGGGGGGGGGCAAGAGGAGAGAGAGGGATGGAGGGAGGGGGGTAAGAGGAGAGAGAGGGATGGAGGGGTGGGGCAAGAGGAGAGAGAGGGATGGAGGGAGGGGGGTAAGAGGAGAGAGAGGGATGGAGGGGGGGGGGGCAAGAGGAGAGAGAGGGATGGAGGGAGGGGGGTAAGAGGAGAGAGAGGGATGGAGGGGGGGGGGGCAAGAGGAGAGAGAGGGATGGAGGGGGGGGGCAAGAGGAGAGAGAGGGATGGAGGGAGGGGGGTAAGAGGAGAGAGAGGGGTGGAGGGGGGGGGGCAAGAGGAGAGAGAGAGGGATGGAGGGAGGGGGGTAAGAGGAGAGAGAGGGGTGGGGGGGGGGGGGTTATAAGCGAGATCAAACACGAGAAATGCATCCCTTCCATCTCATCGTAGAGACGACGGAATGGTCACTCATCTTCCGCGTATTAATGAAATAAATCCAGCCCTCACCTGAAGGCTGCTCAATCTCTCCGTTCTCGTGTTCTCACTGATGCCGCCCATGTTCGCCATCACCTGCACAAACTCCTCGAACGAGAAAGTTCCATCGCCTGCGAAATGGAGTCAAGCAGGAAATGGAATTATTGTGACGTCATCATCATATTTACAATGGAATTAATTCATCAACGAACATGCTGAAAATGACCAAAATAAATCTCTCTCTCTCTCGTTCTCTCACTCTCTCCTCTCGTCCTCCTTCTCCTCTCTCTCATCCCTCCTCTCTCTTTTCATACTCCCTATCTTCTCTTCTTCTGTTTCTCTCTGTTCTCTCTCTCTCTCGTCTCTCTCTCTCTCTCTCTCTCTCTCCTCTCTCTCTTTTCTCTCTCTCTCTCCTCTCTCTCTCTCTTCTCTGTCTGTCTCCCCCTCAATTAAAAAATAAAATTCCTATATTCATTCCTAGGGAATTTGTCCTCTATGGTTCATTCAAAAGAAATATCGGAATAATCCAGGCGTTACCGCAGTGCAGTCGCCACAAATTGAGCTAGCAGTGACTTGCTCAAGGACTCACATAGCAGCGCGGTGATCGAACTCGGACCTTTCGTATTCGAGACCGTACCACTAGCCTCGCTTACTAACTAGAATGTTCCATCAAAATTAGGCCATGAAAATGACCAAAAAAAATCTCTCTCTCTCTCTCTCTCTCTCTCTCTCTCTCTCTCTCTCTCTCTCTCTCTCTCTCTCATCCCCTCCTCTCTCTTTTCATATCTCTCCCTATCTTTCTCTTCCTTTCTCTGTTTCTCTCTGTTTCTCTCTCTCTCTCTCTCTCTCTCTCTCTCTCTCTCTCTCTCTCTCTCTCTCTCTCTCTCTCTCTCTCTCCTCTCTCTTTCTCTCTCTCTGTCTGTCTCCCCCCTCAATTAAAAAAAAATTAAAATTCCCTATATTCATCCCATAGGGGAAATTTGTCTCTATGGTTTATTCAAAAGAAATAATAGAATAATCCAGGCGTCAGCCGCAGTGCAGCGCTACAAATTGAGCTAGGGCGAGGTAACTTGCTCAAGGACACACATCGCAGCAGCGCGTCATCGAACTCGGTACCTTTTGGGTACGAATCAAAGACCGTACCGCTGATCCTCGCTGCTAGCAAAACTAGAATGTTCCATCAAAATTGTGAGGCCATTATTTTCACTATTGAAGAATCCACTCAACGAACTTCGTGAAGATAGAATATCTGTCTGTCTCTCTCGGTCTCTTTGATCTCTTTCTGTCTCTTTTTTTTATCTTTTTGTCTCTCTTCGACTCTGTTTGTCTCCGTCTCTCAGGTCATTTGTCTCTCTGTCTCTCTTTGTTTCCTTTCTGTCCTTCCCTGTGTTTAGGTCTCTCAGACATCATCAAATAATTGGCCCAAAGAAATATTCTAGGGGGAGATAATCATAAGGGTCTTAAAATAGGAACAAAGAAGATAACGAGGTTTGGAGATACAGTATTCAACCCCCCCCCCACCCACCCCCTCACACACACACACACACACACACACACACACACACACACACCACCAAACTCACATCATTTTGAAACGACTGTTCACAATTTGTAGTTGTTTTTTTTTTGTTTTGTTTTTCAATGTTTTTAAAAATAATTTATGATAAGTAAAAATGTTGTGGACCGACGTGCACTTCTTTGCAGTTCTGACAACCTAAATTGTTACGGTCTCATTGTTGTAATGGAAATATTCTCAAATCAAGGTAAAATATTGTCCATTACAACAACGTTAAACGAGCCCATAACTGCGTCCGGTAACCAGACCTGTAAAACATCTATACGTCGCTGTGGACTCACCGTCAATGTCGATTTCCTTCAACATCAGATTGAGTTCTTCCGTGGACGGAAACTGGCCCAAGTTGCGCATGACCGTGCCGAGCTCTTCCGTAGAAATGGACCCGTCGCCATCCTTGTCGAAGAGTCTGAAGGCTTCGCGGAGCTCTGGGGAGAGTAAAGGATCTTTACCACGCTTGGTGGGGGACACGGGGATGGCCTCTGGGGGCGCCAGTAATAGGGCCGGGGGGATGTATTTGGCCATGGGGGGTTGTCGGTTTGCTGGTTGTGGTGATGCTGGTGGTGGTGATTGTGGTAGTCGTTATAGACTCGTGTATAATGATGGATGTTGTGGTGGTGGTGATAGCTGTCTTATTGATGTTTTTTCTGTGTGGTAAGTTTTGAGAACTGTCCTAGCAGTTTTAATCGCAGCGGCAATTTATGATTATTTGTTAGTTTGTAGTGGTGTTGATGTTGGTGGTGGTAGTGATGATGATGGTGGTGGTGTTGGTTTTGGTAGTTGACTTATGAAGTATTTAGTGTTGTTGGTGACGGTGGTGGTGATAGCTGTGTTATTGATGTTGTTTTTGTGTGATAAGTTTTGACAAATGTCCTAGCGGCAGCAACGTATGATGATTTGTTTGTTTGTAATGGTGTTGATGATGATGGTGGTGGTGGTGATGATGGTGGTGGTGGTGGTTTTGGTAGTTGACTTATGAAGTATTTAGCGTTGTTGGTGACGGTGGTGGTGGTGGTGGATGTGGTTGTTGACAGATGCAGTAATGGTGAAACAATGAATTGAGTGCTAATAACGATTGCGATTAGTCATTGTCACATAAGATTATTATTCAATAGCGATGGTTCTTAACGATAATTCCAATATTCTGTGTCCAACGTTATAACCGATGTCTGTGTGAATCCGTTGGGAAATAAAACAACAAAGTTACAACACGTTTATTAATGAATTGTGTAGGTATATAAATTATTCGATTGTTCCTTCTTGAAAAGACGGACTTTGAGAAGAGAAAATCCCATTTGTTGAGGAGATAACGCACAAACCCTGAGATGAACAACTCCCAAATTGATGAAGTCAGAAGGGAGACCAATTCACGTTACTGTGTTGTCTATTTCTTGTTGAAAATGTTCATATCTTATTGTTGACAAGACTTTACTTAAAAAATTGACATAACAGTTAAATCGGTTGTATAACAGGTTACACAACAACAACAAACATACAACGACAACAACGAAAACAACAAAACAAAAACTTAAGCTTGAATATAGGGAAATATACACGCGATAACGCGCTCAAAGCGCTTTACAAAGGGTTCCTAGCCAACAGCAACACTTAAGATGTAGGACGAGCCATGACGCCTGTAAAAGATCGAGAATGGATGGTTTTTAAAAAATAATTAACAACCAGCATGTATTTAGACCATAAAACAAGATTCCATCAGTCTGAAACCAGAAGATCTGTTACACAAGGTATGTACTTAGGCATGAGAAGGAGTCGATTTACACATTCCAGTGTTTTGAAATCCCAATTGGATTCAGTAGTCTGATGTCACGCCGCCCGGCAACGGCGGCCATCTTGGTTTTAAACAAAGAAAATCATTGCTTTTTATTCTTCAAGCTGGCTAGAACTTTTCATTTGTCTTGTGATCAGAATGTGTAAAAGTCAAAACAAGATCAAATTTATGTGTTTTTTCTCTCTGGATACGCTTTTATGCTCGCCGCAGAAATATTTCATACGGGCGTCCGCCATTGTTCCGATAGTGTAGAGCCAGTGTTGCTAAGTTACCATGCGTCATTAGGAAGGAAGTGACGTTACGACTGTTGAAGAGTATTCCCTTCCCTATTTGATAGTCGTTGAAAACAAGAGTATTCCCAAAGGCTAGCGACTCCTGGACGTTGTATTCTCGTGAGACGCTTCGGTTAAGGGTGACTTTTAATCACCTCCTGCTGTTCAAGGGACTTAATGTGTTAATTATTGAGATGGATGGGACATTCAGTCAGTCGGTCTGTCAGTCGGACACACTTGGATCGATAGATAGATAGATAGATAGATAGATAGATAGATAGATAGATAGATAGATAGATAGATAGATAGATAGATAGATAGATAGATAGATAGATAGATAGATAGATGGATGGATGGATGGATGGATGGATGGATGGATGGATGGATGGATGGATGGATGGATGGATGGATGGATGGATGGATGGATGGATGGATGGATGGATGGATGGATGGATGGATGGATGGATGGATGGATGGATGGATGGATGGATGAGGATGGATGGATGGATGGATGGATGGATGGATGGATGGATGGATGGATGGATGGATGGATGGATGGATGGATGGATGGATGGATGGATGGATGGATGGATGGATGGATGGATGGATGGATGGATGGATGGATGGATGGATGGATGGATGGATGGATGGATGGATGGATGGATGGATGGATGGATGGATGGATGGATGGATGGATGGATGGATGGATAGATAGATAGATAGATAGATATAGACATATAGACAGATAGATATAGATAGATAGATAGATAGATAGATAGATAGATAGATAGATAGATAGATAGATAGATAGATAGATAGATAGATAGATAGATAGATAGATAGATAGATAGATAGATAGATAGATAGATAGATAGATAGATAGATAGATAGATAGATAGATAGATAGATAGATAGATAGATAGATAGATAGATAGATAGATAGATAGATAGATAGATAGATAGATAGATAGATAGATAGATAGAAGATAGATAGATAGATAGATAGAAGACAGACAGACAGATAGATAGATAGATAGATAGATAGATAGATAGATAGATAGATAGATAGATAGATAGATAGATAGATAGATAGATATAGACATTTACTTCGCGAGGTCTTCCTTAAGTCCCAGGTTCGAGAGTTTTTGCCGATATGAGAATCGATTGACATTTGAAGGAAGACTAGTCTGGCCAAATTTTAAATACTCGTTTTCCCAGAGTACGACAGTTGACTGGTGACTGCTCCGAGGTCTTGATTATTGTGTGACACTCGCCTTCAGATTGGAAGGTCTTGGGTTTGAGTCCCGCTTTGAGCGTAGCGGAGTCGTTACAAACGGCTCTTTACTCACATTCTCTAATCTTACGCAGGTGTAAAATGAGTACCTGGCCATTAACGGCAATATCTCTGTCAAAAAATATATTGTAATATATATTGTGTATTGCCTAACGATCGCCATGTCTTATCCTACATCTTAAAGAGTTGCTGTTGGCTTGGGACCCATTGTAAAGCGTTTTGAGCACGTTTAGTGAATATTGCTCTGATAGAAAAGCTTTTTAAAAAAATCATTAAAAAAAAAGGATATCTATAAAGAATTTTATTTCAATGTATGAATCCGACGTGCACTTATTTGCAGGTCTGATAACGTAACGCATTTTAGGTTTTGATTTAACATTGGTGTAATGAATATTAAATTATTTTGCGTTGGTTTGACCGTGGCCTTCGTAAAGTTATGGCCTGACACTGACCAAAAAATGGCGTCAAAATACCAGTCTTTGGCCACAAAAGAAAACAAATCGTGAGTTGTATTCAATAGTTCAACCAATGAAATAACTTGTTTCCATGAGCACTACTCACGACAACTCACTAGGCGGTGAAAAAAACAAAACAAATAATGACGTCAAACTGCCAGTCCTTAAGATTTCAGTGTCAGGCTTTAGATAGTTCGAAGATGACGTCACTCAGGTCTTTGTTATTGTCTTTTGCCATCCGCCTTTATGAGTAATGCTCAATGAACTGTATTAACCAGACTATAAACGTTCATGGATACACACAGTTTTGTGTGTTGGTCCGTTATACTTCCGGATGGCAATATTATGAGCTTCTTAGCCAAGCGCATACTATCTATAACATAACGATGGCTACGGTTTGACGCAACTATGCGTCAACTGACGCAACTCTGACGCTTTGAGATCATTTTAATGACAACAATGAGCCCTTAACAAATTAATTGGGTTGTCAGATCTCCATAGAATCCAAAATATCAACGGAATAATTCATTATTAATTATTAATTAATGCTTCACAAAAACTATTGTTGAAAATTCCCAAGAGAGCAGATATCACAAGATTCCTATAGATAGAATGCGCTTGGCCAAGGAGTTCACAATATTTCCATCCGGAAGTATAACGGACCAACACACAAACTCTGTGTAACCATGAACTTTTATAGTCTAGTTAATACAGTTTAGTGAGAACAACTCACAAACGCGGATGGCAAAAACAATAACAAAGGCCTGAGTGACGTCATCTGCATACTATCTATAGCAGACACAATCCCACAACACAGCCGTTACTTTTCACACCTCACACAATGGAGAACTCCAAAAACAATCTGTCTTCATATCTGACTCCCGAGTGTTATAAACGCCATCTCCGCTTACGGTTGCCAGATAGTTTTGGAAAAATAATGCCAAAATGTGTAGATGAGTAAATCGGAGCTGCCTAATAGGATTCAACAGTCGTAACGTCACTTCCTTCCTAATGACGCATGGTAACTTAGTAACACTGGCTCTAAACTATCGGGAAAATGGCGGACGCTCGTATGAAATATTTCTCCGGCGAGCATAAAAACGTTTCCAGAGGAAAAAAAAACACATAAATTTGATCAATGTTTTGACTTTTACACATTCTGATCAAAAGGCATATGAAAAGGGAATGAAAAGTTCTAGCCAGCATGAAGAATAAAAAGTAATGATTTCCTTTGTTTAGAACTAAGATGGCCGCCGTTGCCGGGCTGCGTGACATCAGACTACTGAATCCAATTGAAGATTTAAACATTCGTCGCTTCCAGGGGAACGATAGATAGTAAATGGATTGGCTATATTCATACATTCCAAGGGGGGAATTTGTCTATTCCCAGCGAACACTGGGAGTTTTAAGTACAAAAATCAACGATTATTTTGGCAATTTATATTCCAACCTGGCAACCCTGTGTCTGCTGTCTCACGCGAGACGCCTTTGATAAAACAAATAAAAATGGGCGATTACGTTGTCGTGAAGATTCACGGCCTCTCTCTTCCCTCTCACGTCACGCGACTCGCGGCTGTATATTGTTATTGGATTGGGGATGAGGATCGAACTGCAGAGATTTAGTGGGTAAAAGTGGGGCTGGGTAGTTTTGGTTAATTGGTATCGATTCTGATACGTCTGTGGTCGATATGGTATGTGGGAAAATGGTGATGGTGGTGGTGATGATGATGGTGGTGGTGGTGGTGGTGGTGGTGATGATGGTGGTGGTGATGGTGGTGATGGTGGTGGTGATGATGATGATGGTGGTGGTGATGATGATGATGATGATGGTGGTGGTGATAATGATGATGATGGTGATGGTGGTGATGATGATGATGGTGGTGATGATGATGATGATGATGATGATGATGGTGATGATGACGGTGATGATGATGGTGGTGGCGATGATGGTGATGATGATGATGATGGTGATGGTGATGATGATGATGATGATGATGATGATGATGATGATGATGATGATGAGATGAGAGGAAGGAGGATAAGAAGGAGAACGAGAAGGAGAAGGAAGAAGAGGAGAAGGAGGAAGAGGAGAAGGAGGAAGAGGAGAAGAAGGAAGAGGAGAAGAAGGAAGAGGAGAAGGAGGAAGAGGAGAAGGAGGAAAAGGAGAAGGAGGAAGAGGAGAAGGAGGAAAAGGAGAAGGAGGAAGAGGAGAAGGAGAAGGAGGAAGAGGAGAAGGAGGAAGAGGAGAAGGAGGAAAAGGAGAAGGAGGAAGAGAAGGAGACGGAGAAGGAGAAGGAGAAAGAGAGGAGGAAAAGGAGAAGGAGGCGGAGAAGGAGGAAAAGGAGAAGGAGAAAGAGAAGGAGGAAAAGGAGAAGGAGACGGAGGAGGAGAAGAAGGAGACGGAGAAGGAGGAAAAGGAGAAGGAGAAGGAGGAGAAGGAGGAAGAGGAGAAGGAGGATGAGACAAAATAATAATTACAAGATACAGAATCACACGGAAATGTCATCAAAGCCTTAAGGCTTACGGTTTGTTAGCTGGACGGGCTGGTGTGATTCTGGGAGTTTGGTTGAGTTCACTCATAAGATAATATCAACTAACAGGTGTCATATCTCGGTTTACATTTTACGTGTTGCTGTTGGTCAGGGATCCTTTATAAAGCGCTTTGAGCACGTTTAGTGCATATTTCTCTATATAACAGCTCTCCATACCGGCCATTTTTCAGGATTTTCCCCAAAACTTCACACCCAACTAAAAAACAAAAATAGATTTTAATCATTCAGACACAATAGCAGTAAAGTTCTTGCCATATATAATTTCTTTAGTAAAACATGCTCTACAACACAATGTTCATTTTCTTTAAATTTTATGATGTACTAAAGAAATTTGAAAAATAAAAATATTGGTTGTATTGTAACGAATGTTACGAATTTCCTATAGTTGGTAAGGAGAGGGTTAAGCAAAAATATGTCAGAGGGGCCCTTGAGAGAACTAATCACCAATCGAATCTGGGGGCCTAATAGCAATAAAAAGAGCTGAGTATAGTGACGTCAATCTCCATCATTTATCATTCTCAGAGGCGGTTCTAGTACTTAAATAAAAACAAACAAACAGGCAAAACAAAACAAAAAACCCAAGTCAACGGCCGTTTTGAAATTTCGCCCAGAAAACACGTCTTTCAAAAATCGATTGATTAAAATGACTTATCTTGGCAAAATCTCTCAAACCCGGGACTTCTTGAAGGTCCAGATGGTTTGAGAGGTTTTTTTTAAATGCAAAGATGAGGATCTTTTAAATCGATCGCTATGTCAAGGACGATTTTCTTCTGGCCAAGTCTTTCAATACGTGGTTTTTTCCCTCCAGACTACGGCTGTTAAAAGTATCAAAGCTGGGGTTCAACAACCTTGTCCACATATTATATTACATTATCTAATTAAACTGACCGTTGTCCAGTTCCAAATCCCATCTGCTGGACTGCCAGACATTGACCAAACATCTTTCAACACCTATCCAAACTCATCATTATCGTTATTTCATACCCTAATTCATATTATACATAGATAGTATGCAGTTGACTCAGGTATTTGTTATGGCTTTTTGCCATCCACGTTTATGAGTAATTCTCACTAAACTCTGTTAACCAGACTAAACGCTCAAGGTTACACAGGGTTTTGTGTGTTGGTACGTTATACTTCCGGATGGCAATGTTGTGAGCTTCTTAGCAAAGCACAGACTATCTATAAACTTTACGTTAACACATAGATTACTGTGTATATTTTATTCATCAAGCGGTAGAACCGTGGGTATTTTACTTAGACACATACCATCGATAGGAAATCCGGTGTAGTTTGCTATGTTAACCAATCACTGCCATTGTTTACATTATGACAACTGTCCGAGAGGCGTGGTTATCTACCTGTCTATTCTGTCCCGCAATAGACACTTAGATAACCACGCCTCTCGGACAGTCGTCATAATGTAAAATTTAGCAGTGATTTGTAAATCTAGCAAGCTGCACAGGTTTTACTATCGAAATTATGTGTCTAAGTAAAATACCCACTGTTCTACCGCTTGATCAATAAAACCAACACAGAAATTATTATTATTATTATTATTATTATTATTATTATTATTATTATTATTATTATTATTATTATTATTATTATTATTATTATTATTATTATTATTATTATTATTATTATATAATTTCTGACCAATCTGAGTGCGACGTCCTTTGCCTTTCACATTCGCACGTGACAATAATTACCTCACTGCTATAAATAGCTTATATTGAACATTCTATCTCTGATATCAGTGACTGGATGTGTCGAAATGAATTCAGGTTATTTATAAATGAGAACAAAACAAAGGGGATGCAATAAATAGCAATACGTGGTCAATTGGAACTTTTCGAACTTAATCTGAATCTATCTGATTGTTTAATCTAATCCTGGAGAAATTTAGGAGTTATATTTGTCACTAAATTAAACATGTCTGCCTCCGTCACGAATGTAAATGAGATGTTTCTATGATTATTTCCAATCTATCGTTGCTATATTATGAAAGCGTATCGATAATAATATCGCTAGATTTCTTATTGTCTCTATGACCTTTTGCCGCCTTGATTATTGCAATATTTTTGGTTGTGATATCACGCAAAAACAAGCCAGCTCGATCCGATTGGTGACGTCATCTAAATATAACATTAATTATAATTGATAATTATAATTGAGCTTTTTATATAGAGCAATATCCACTAAACGTTCTCACAACGCTTTACAACGGGTCCCCTCTGGCCAACAGCAACACTTAACATGTTGGACAGGACATGACGCCTGTTGGGCGATATTACTATTGTTTTCGGACAGAGACACGCTTTTAACGACCAGGTACTCATTTTACACCCGAGTACGATGAGATAATGTGAGTAAAGAACCTTTTCCAAGGACTCAACAATGCACCGAGAGAGGCTCGAACCCAGGACCTTCCAATCCGAAAGCGAGTGTCATATCACTAGACCACATAGCCGCACATTAATTTTGAATTGAATTTCAATTGCTCAAACAATTCTGCATCTGTTTTTTAAGAGGCAAGTCAGACTTTCAGAATGCTGAAAAACGTTTGGAAATCAAAGCAAATTATGAGAAAGACTGACCTGAAAGTTTACAAAAGCAATGTTTTAAGTGTACAGCTTTATGGAAGTGAAAGGTGAAAACTGAAAATGACATCCTCCATAACACAGAAACTAGAAACCTTTAAAAAAGTGTCTAAAAAGAATTTTTATCATATTTTGGTCTACAAGAATAAAAACAGTGGATCTATTACAGAAAACTGTCTGCACGAGGATTGGAAGCCAAATAAAAAGAATATGGCGTTGGCTGGGTCATATGGCCAGAATGAAAAAAAGGGTCACTTCCCAAGACTGCGCTGTACTGGACAGCAGATGGAAAGGAAGAAAAAGCGGGGAAGACCCAAAGAAACCTGGCGAAGGACCATGGAGAAAGAATTAAAGGAAGCAGGCCTGTCCTGGAATACAGCTACCGCAAAAGCAGCCGATCGCAAAAAAAAAACCCCAAAAAACTTGAGATGTCTGCGGATGCTCTATGTGACTCAAGGCCCGAAGAGGATTGAATTTCCTGTAAGAACTAATCCATCATTCTGAACTCAGTCGACATTTAAGACCTGTCAATCTAAGTCTGCGAAAGGAACCCCAACATCTTTCGTCTTTCATGAAAAAGCTTTTGCACAAATTGCATTATAATCGTATAACCAGACCTCTCATCTCTTTAATTTAATAATGTGTTTGGTCTCATCAAGCATGAATAACATGTTCTATCCTGCTGTTCATTGACCTTATTAATTTTTATACTTCAGTTGGATGAATCTTCATCCATTCTATCACCAATATTTCCTTACATTTTTGTGGTGATCGAGGACTTTACTGACTTGTCTTGCAACAACACCACGTTATGCCTCCAGGTTTTGGGACTCCGTCAGCATTGAGACACAGAATAGTAACAATGCACTTACTTGTAGAAAACGATCTAGAATCCTAGTAGGTATTTTATTATAAATCCTATTATTATTATTGGCTATGTCGTCTTGTGGTATGACACTCGCTTTAGGATCGGAAGGTCCTGGGTTCGAGCCTCGCTCAACGCATTGTTGAATCCTTGGATTCGCTCTTAAATCAAATCCTCTCACCGTACGCAGGTGTAAAACGAGTTTATGGCCGTTAACAGCGGTGTCTATGTCCGAAAAAATTGTAATATCGCCTAACAAGCGTTATGTCCCGTCATACATGTCTGGGGCCCCTTGCACAAGGGCTTTGAGCACGTTTAGTGGATATTGCGCGATATAAAAAGCTCAATTAATATCAATGTGCTATATATATATATATATATATATATATATATATATATATATATATATATATATATTTCATCAAAAAGTTGAGCACAATTACTTCATGTTTTGTTATTTTCATAATATATATATATATATATATATAATATATATATATATATATATATATATATATATATATATATATATATATATATATATATATAGTGTGAAAGAATGAATGAATGAATTAACCTACAGACGACTGACTGAATTATTGAATATATTTATACATATATTATTGTCAGAATAGTTCCATGTTGTACTTTGTTTATCAACAATCCAGATGTTTTTGTCCAGTACGTGATCACGCCATACCGTCACACTATGAATAAACACATTTTAAAACAAACGGACCAGAAAACTCATTTTTCTATTTATATCAACCAATTAAAACGACTTTCAATTTGTTAAAACTCACCAACCTGGGATTTTAATGAAGTCCTCAGTTTGACATATTTTGGCAAGATGAATCATTTTATATCGGGCTGTATTTGAAGGACGAGTTTTCTGGCTAAAATGTTTAGAATGTGTTTATTGATAGTAAGTCTGTGTCGTACATTATACAATGTTGGCAATCCAGACATAACGTCAGAAGGTCATTGTCTTGTATTGTTATGTCTGTGTACTATTCGACATTCTGATATTCAACGCCATTGTGACATCTTGTAGGCTATAATATATATATATATATATATATATATATATATATATATATATATATATATATATATATATATATATATATACTGTAGAATGTTGTATACTACATAATATGTATGCTATAGAACTGACAGGACACAACAACATCCCTCCCAGCCCCCTCTACACGGGCTCCCTGATGATTCCAGGAATTCTGGGTGAAACAACGTTGTTGGAGAATTAAGTCAAGACATGGAGGAAATCGGCCACGTGACTACTAACCTTTATTGAGAAAAATAAAGGCAGAACTTTTCTTAAAGTGTAGAGTAGGACTAAAATATAATATTCTTGATTTTTCAACTAAAATCTTCTCTTTTCTATCTTACCATATCTGGGTTAATGGAGAGATTTAGAAGATAATACCTATCACGTTTCACGTATCACATATCACGTGTCTATCACATGATTATTCTCATTATACACGATTTATAGCCTATTGGGTTACTCGATGTCCGAGATTTGTTTTCCTACTAGATAGGATTCGTTAAAGATGTCGTAACAACAAATGTCCTTAGATTTTGTTGTTTCCTATAAGGGTTAGTTAACAGTACTAGTACTAGGGTTGTAGTACTGTCTATATACTAAAACTGCCAGATTAAATTATGCTACAAAGGAATTCGCAAGTCTCCAAAAGGAATGACATTCATTAAGTAAGGGAAACCAGCCCTGGTCAGTAGCATTGGTTTAAAACAACGACAGGAATACAGAGTGTTTAAATTCTACTCGTGATTGCTAGGATGGGTACTGTCTAATCTGGGAGAAGAAGAAGAAGAAGGAAAGAAGAAGATGAAGAAGGATGAAGAAGAGAGAAGAAGAGAAGA
>NC_088366.1:2370909-2373409 GCF_034508935.2 Berghia stephanieae | reverse complement strand
TTCAATCGTTAATTAATTCATTTATTGATCGATTGATTGATTGATTGATTCATTCATTCATTCATTTATTCATCTATTTGTTTATTCATTCATCCATCTGTTCATTCATTCATTCATTCATTTATTCATCTATTAATTCATAAATTCATTCATTCATCCATTCATTAATTAATTCATTTCTGAATCTGTTAATTCAATCATAATATATTTGTTCATCCATTCAATCATTTATCTGTTTATTAATTGATTGACAATTGATTAATTTATTCATTCATTCATCCGTTCATCTCAACTTTTGCCCTTTCTCTCCTCCCTTCCCCCACCCTTTTCAACCCCACCCCAAATCCCCACAGGTTGACACAGGTAACATTCTGGACAAATATTCCAGCTCACAGATTTCACGTAAGTGTTGCCTACACGTGTAGCCCGCCTCCTCACAACGGTACTAAATTATTATGGTGATTTTATACCACCAAATATAGAGAAAAATTAACACACAATCTCCCATCAGTATTAGAGATGGTTTGAAGAACATACGTTAAAAAATATTTTTAAAAAAATTAAACAATAAAATTGAAACAAACAACAGCAAAAAATAAAACAGCAGCTTTCTATATAGCGCAATATCCACTAAACGTGCTCAAAGCGCTTTACAAATAGCCCCTGACCAACAGCAATACGTAACATATAGAACGAGACATGTCGCCTGTTAGGCGATATTGCATTTTTTTCTGACAGAGACAACGCTGTTACCGGCCAGGTACAAATTTTATGGGAATGTGAGTAAAGAGCATTTACCAAGAACTTAAATATGCGTATAGCGAGAAACGAACCCAAGACTAAACTATAGAGAAAATGTAACTCACTGACTCATATCTGTATTAGATAAGTTTAGCATTGTAACGCACGACGGATCACGCATCACGTAAACAAAACCCCTTTCCCGCATGATCATTCTCTTTAAACGTAAAAAAAATTTTTTTTTTTTTAAAATGGCCCTATTGTTATGAAAGGGGTAAAGGTCATTTTACATTTAACACCAATCAAAATCGCTATTTGCACTTTTATATTCATGGATGCTAGAACCAAAATATAAAAACCTGCAGACATTTCTGACCAATCAAAAAAATAATGCATACAAATTACAATTTTAAATCTAAATACCAACCCAATAGCGGAATATTGAAAGGGGAAAGGGGGTTGCCGCATTCAAAACGATCTTTTTTTGGACAGAAAATTTTTAGAGACGAATTCACCCAAAACATCGACTTTCCTTTTTCTTTCTTCTTTCTTCTTTTTTCTTTTCTTCTTTTTTTTTTCTTCTTTTCTTCTTCTTTTCTTCTCTTCTTTTTTCTCCTTCTTCCCCTCCTCCCCTCCCCTCTCCCCTCCCCCCTCCCCCCTTTCCCCCTTCCCCTTCTTTTCTTCTTTTTCTTCTTTTTTTCTTTTCTTTTTTCTTTTTTTCTTTTTTTTCTTTTCTTTTCTTCTTCTTTCTTTTCCCCTTTCTTCTTCTTCTTCTTCTTTCTTTCCTTTTTCTTCTTTTTTTCTTTTCTTCTTTTTTTTTTTTTCTTCTTTTTCTTCTTTTTCTTCTTTTTTCTTTTCTTTTTTTTCTTCTTCTTTTTTCTTCTTCTTCTTCTTCTTTTTCTTTTCTTCTTCTTTTTTTTTTTCCCTTTTTTTCTTTTCTTTTTTTCTTCTTTTCTTCTTTTTTTTTTCTTCTTCTCTTCTTCTTTTCTTTTCTTTTCTTCTTTTCTTTTCTTTTTTTCTTTTTCTTCTTCTTTTTTTCTTCTTCTTTTTTCTTTCTTTTTTTTCCCCTCTCTTTTTCTTTTTTTTCCCTTTTTCTTTTCTTCTTTTTCCCCCTTCCCCCTTTCCCCCTTCCCTCCCCTCCCCCTCCTCCCCCTCCCCTCACCCTCCTCCCCTCCCCTCCCTCCCCTCCCCCTCCTCCTCCCTCCCCTCCCCTCCTCCCCCCTCCTCCCCCTCCTCCTCCCCCCTCCTCCTCCTTTTTCCCCCCCCTCAGCTTCTTTATTTTTTCTTTTTTTCTATTATTTTAAAATACCTTTTTAAAAATCCCTTGTTTTTTAAACCCACCATTCACACCCCCGTTTCCTGTCTTTTTTTTTTGTTACACAATATTCTTTACTTTTGGATCCTAAATTTTTAAGCTTTTCAACAAAAATAAACAAAAAAAAAACCCCTTTTCGAAAAAAATTTTTTTTTAATATTTTAAAAAACATTTCAAACAAAATCTTGCGAATTTTTAAGGCCAGTGAATTGAATTCATTGAATTACCCCCAGTTTTCATTTATTGCCGGGTTTGGTTTTAGATATAAAAAAAAAATTTCTTTAGGGTTTAAGGGAAGGAAAAATTTTTTTTTTTTTTTTTTTTTTTTAACCCCCCCCCCCCCCCCCCCCTTCTTCTTTCCTCCTTTTTCCCTTTTTCTTCTTCTTTTTTTTCCCTTTTTTTCCCCCCTTCCCCCCCTTCCTTTTTTTTCTCTTTTCTTTTTTT
>NC_088366.1:2365481-2370809 GCF_034508935.2 Berghia stephanieae | reverse complement strand
CCACCACCCCCACCACCACCACCACCCCCACCACCACCACCACACCACCACCACCACCACCACCACCACCACCACCACCACCACCACCACCACACCACCCACCACCACCACCACCACCACCACCCACCACCACCACCACCACCCACCACCACCACCACCACACACCCCACCACCACACCACCACCACCACCACCACCACACCACCACACCACCACCACCACCACCACCACCACCACCACCACCACCACCACCACCACCACCCACCACCACCCCCACCACCACCAACACCACCACCACACACCACCACCCACCACCACCAACACCACCACACACCACCACACCACACACCACCACCAACACCACCACCACCACCACCCCCACCACCACCACCAACACCACCACCCCACCACCACCACCACCACCACCACCACCACCACCATCACCCCTCACTGTCCCATCCCACCAACACATTCCTAATTCAACCCATTGTATATTCCTCTACCCTCCTGTCCACTAGGTACCACAAGGTTCAGTTTTGGCACCAACTTTCTCCAATGTTTATATCTCCGACATGTCAAACTGCGAAGCACTCAAACTTGGATACGCTGATGACTGGGCTTTAGCCTATCAATCGAAATACTGGAAAGAGATTGAAGAAACTCTAAGCAAAGACACCACCCTCCTGAACACTTGGATAGGTGGTAGCTAAAAATGAATACAACCAAATCAGTATCCACTTGAATAATCGAGAGGCAACAAAAGATCTGAAGATCACAGCCGGTAACTCAATACAACCCCCAGACCCCAATCCTAAATACCTCGGCATGACATTGGACAGACAACGGAACTATCGCAAACGCATTGAGGGAACCGCAAATAAAATCGCAAAAAGAAACAGCCTGGTGTGAAAACTCGCAACTACCACCTGGGGAGCCTCACCACAGGTGCTGAGAACGTCTGCTTTGGCACTGTGCTATAGTGTGGGAGAATACTGTGCCCCAGTTTGGATGAGGAGCCCACATGTAAATCCCATAGACATCCGATTAAGATAATCAATGAAAATTATAACGGGATGTCTCAAGTGAACTCCAACTCAGTGGCTCCCAACACTGAGCGGCATTGCACCACCAAGTTTAAAACGACAAGACGCCAATCAAAGGATGCATGCAAGAATTGACGAAGCCACAGACAACATTCCCATAAAATCAATCGTAAAGGGGGCACCTTCAACAACTAGACTTAAATCGAGAAGTCCTTTCCACTTAACAAAAAATGGCAGACTTCAGTGTTGAGGAAAACTGGAGAGAAATGTGGAACAGGGAAACACCAAAAGGAGGAAACTTCATTAAAGATCCAACCAAAAGAGTGCCTGCATTCAATAACGCCAGGAAATACTGGATTTCCTCAAACTGGACATGGCAGAACTGCATCAAATATGTGCAGATGGAAACTTGGAAACAGTGATACCTGCCAGAAATGTCAGGCAGCCCCAGCGATCACATCGTCCTCCACTGCCCAGTCACTAAACTTGAAGGTGGCTACGAAACCGGCCTTAGGGCGGGGGAAGACTTGAGAAGCTGGGTTGACGAAATACATTTGGAGGTGTAGTCATACGCTACCACTACTACTACTACTACTACTACTACTACTACTACTACTACTACTACTACTACTACTACTACTACTACTACTACTGCTGCTGCTGCTACTGCTACTATTACTACTACTACTACTACTACTACTACTACTACTACTACTACTACTACTACTACTACTACTACTACTACCTCCTGTCCTACCCTTTGCCCAATGCATCTCTCGGTTGACATATATCATATATATATATTCAGTTTTGTTATCTTGTTACATTTTGTTTTGGCATCTGTTTTTATTGCATCTAGAGGGAAGCGCCTGGCGCCTGATGAAATCGGGCTAAGGCGCTATACAAATGCCATTTATTATTAACATCTATTATTATCGTTTTCTCTTTATTTTTTTTTGGGGGGGGGGCATGTTTTTGTTTTTATTTTCCTTGTTTTGTTTTGTCTTTTGTTTTGGTTTGTTTACTATCTAATATGTTTATTTTCTTGTAATTTTATATTTGTCTGCTACTATTTCATGCAGCACACCTTTTCCTGTTTTGATATTGCTCCAAGTGGCTGCTGTACAAACTTTCAATGGGGATTTCTTTCTGATGATCTCAAGCAGGAAAATTTGCTCTCGTAAAATTACCAAGAAATTGGATGTGGACCTTGAGCCTAAGCCGAAAATGTAGCGTGTAGTTTTTAAGATATATAACATTTGAAATATAATTAAGATAGTTTGACTTCTATTTCAAATGTTTATAAATAGCTCCTTTTATACTAAAGTTGAGCACTATTATTTCATGGTTTTTGTTTTATTATTTATATATATTTATATTTATATTTATATATATATATATATATATATATATATATATATATATAGAGAGAGAGAGAGAGAGAGAGAGAGAAAGAGAGAGAAAGGAGAGAGAGAAAGAAAAGAGAGAAAGAAAAGATATATATATATATATTATATATATATATATAGAGAGAGAGAGAGAGAGAGAGAGAGAGAGAGAGAGAGAGAAAGAGAGAGAGAGAGAGACCAAGTTCATGTAGAGGGGAAATAACCCGCTTTTGTATCAATCATTATCAAATACTACGTATCACTTCCCTTGTAGTTTCATCCCACACCCCCCCCTACCCCCCCCCCCCCCCCCCCCCCGCCTCCCCGCCGTTCTATCGGTTCGACAAAGCGCACACACCTTCACTTGCACACACACACACACACATATACCCACTCATGACACACACACACCACACACACACAATACCCACTCATGACACACACACACACATACCCACTCATGACACACACACATACCCATTCATGACACACACACACACACATACCACTCATGACAACACACACACACTACCCATCATGACACACACACATACCCACTCATGACACACACAACACCATACCCACTCATGACCACACACACACACATACCCATCATGACACACACACACATACCCACTCATGACACACACACACACATACCCACTCATGACACACACACACATACCCACTCATGACACACACACACAACACACACACACTACCCACTCATGACACACACACATACCCACTCATGACACACACACACACATACCCACTCATGACACACACACACATACCCACTCATGACACACACACACCACACACACACACACACATTGGCTGACAATGTGAAACAAACGACGTGCCATCACAACTTACTCTTTTCTGCTTCAAAACTTCTTGAAAGTGTGTGGTGACCAGTTTGAGTCATCTAGACAGGGGACAGTGTGGCTCAGCTGTACCGTCTTTGCTTTTACCCGAAAGGTAACGAGTTTGTTCACTCGCCATTGCGCTGAGTGGTTGTTTGTTTTGTTTTGTTTTTAAGGGTTTTACGGCGCTTGCAAATCATTTAGGTTATATCAGCGCCAGTAAAAAGGAAGAAAATGGGATAGTAGAAATTTCTAGAATTACAATTAAAGCACCCAGAGAAAGGAAGACAAAGGGGAACTGGGAACAAATAGGGATCAGATGTAGATTCCAAGAGCATACCATCAATGTACTTAGTCTGGGATCACCTATAAGTCTCACCTAGACACAAGCCACAAATCCAACAAAGAGGAATACACTCAAATGCTTACATTCATCATACATTAAAATAACAAATATAATAATATATAATAGAGGGATGATTTACAAGGAAAAAAATATTATTTCCCAAAACAATAACTATGCATTTGACTGTTTCCCTCTCAGTAAGGCCAACATGCGGGGCCAGGACAAAACTAAGTAATTCTTATTCCAAGATAAAGACAGAAAGCAAGTTGGAAAACAGATATAGGGGTATAGAAGACACAGTAAGTACCTCCCTGCCCACTATGGGAGGTCAGGAACTCCACACCCAGTTGCGCTGAGTGGCCTTGAGCAAGTCACCTCGCACCAGTCAATTTGCGGTTCTGCATTGCGGCTGACGCCTGGGTTATTCCAGTCTTCCCTTGGAATAGACAATAGAGACAAATGTCCCCTATGGGATGAATAGAGAAGCAAAGATCGTACCGGTGAGCTGCGCTGTCCCCGGATACCATAACTCTGAAACCAGAAGATCAATTGCACAATGAATGTATCCATTCCCTTTGGATGGATGGATGGATGGATGGATGGATTGATGGGTGGATGGATGGATAGTGGATGGATGAAAACATGGATGGATGGATACATGGATGGATGGATGCATGGATGGATATATAGATGGATGGATGGATTAATGGATGGATTCATGGATGTATGGATGGATATATGAATGAATTCATGGATGTATGGATATATGGATGGATTGATTGATGGATGGATGGATGCATGGATGGATGGATATATGAATAAATACATGAATGTATGGATGCATGGGATGGATGGATATATGAATGAAGACGCGGATGAATACGTGAATGAATAGGAAATTGAAATGGTGTATTGACGGATCGATAACTAGTTGGATACACATAAGACGAGCTCATTGTCCATTTCAATGTTGTATTGGTCTGTGTGTTATGAGATAAAGAGGACTGAGAGAAAAGATAAACGAATAGAGAAAGACATGAAAGGGAAGAATTGAAAGAGAGGGGGGAAGCAAGAGAAAGAAAGAAATAGTGATTGTGTGTTTGTGTGTGAGTGAGTGTGTGCGGGGCGTGTGTATGTGTGTGACTTGTTTGTGTGTGTGTGTGTGTGTGTTTGTGTGTGAGAACGAGAAAAAAATAAAAGGGAGAGAAACAGAGAAAGAGAGAGAGAGAGAGAGAGAGAGAGAGAGAGAGAGAGAGAGGAACAGGAGAAGGTGTAAGAAAGATTGAAAGAACGAGAGAGAGAGAAAGAAGAGAAGAGAGAGAGAGAGAGAGATGAGAGAGAGGAGAGAGAGAGAGAGAGAGAGAGAGAGAGAGAGAGAGAGAGGAGAAGGTGTAAGAAAGATTGAAAGAACGAGAGAGGAGAAAGAAAGAGAGAGAGAGGAGAGAGAGAGAGAGAGAGAGAGAAGAGAGCACGGGGATGTGAAAGACAAGTCATGTGGGGGAGAAGGGGGGGGGGGAGCTGGGGGGGGGGGGAGGCTGGGGGGGGGCTGGGGGGGGGGGGGGGGGAGCTGGGGGAGGGGGAGGTGAGTCCGAATGAGGAGTGACTCATCAAGAGTAGATTACTGTAACGACGCCCCCCCACTGTCCCCATATCGATTGGGCCTTCATTGACAACGGTTGTCTC
>NC_088366.1:2356232-2358732 GCF_034508935.2 Berghia stephanieae | reverse complement strand
ATGAATGTATCCATTCCCTTTGGATGGATGGATGGATGGATGGATGGATTGATGGGTGGATGGATGGATAGTGGATGGATGAAAACATGGATGGATGGATACATGGATGGATGGATGCATGGATGGATATATAGATGGATGGATGGATTAATGGATGGATTCATGGATGTATGGATGGATATATGAATGAATTCATGGATGTATGGATATATGGATGGATTGATTGATGGATGGATGGATGCATGGATGGATGGATATATGAATAAATACATGAATGTATGGATGCATGGATGGATGGATATATGAATGAAGACGCGGATGAATACGTGAATGAATAGGAAATTGAAATGGTGTATTGACGGATCGATAACTAGTTGGATACACATAAGACGAGCTCATTGTCCATTTCAATGTTGTATTGGTCTGTGTGTTATGAGATAAAGAGGACTGAGAGAAAAGATAAACGAATAGAGAAAGACATGAAAGGGAAGAATTGAAAGAGAGGGGGGAAGCAAGAGAAAGAAAGAAATAGTGATTGTGTGTTTGTGTGTGAGTGAGTGTGTGCGGGGCGTGTGTATGTGTGTGACTTGTTTGTGTGTGTGTGTGTGTGTGTTTGTGTGTGAGAACGAGAAAAAAATAAAAGGGAGAGAAACAGAGAAAGAGAGAGAGAGAGAAGAGAGAGAGAGAGAGAGAGAGAGAGAGGAACAGGAGAAGGTGTAAGAAAGATTGAAAGAACGAGAGAGAGAGAAAGAAAGAGAGAGAGAGAGAGAGAGAGAGAGAGAGAGAGAGAGAGAGAGAGAGAGAGGAGAGAAGAGAGAGAGAAGAGGAGAAGGTGTAAGAAAGATTGAAAGAACGAGAGAGAGAGAAAGAAAGAGAGAGAGAGAGAGAGAGAGAGAGAGAGAGAGAGAGAGAGCACGGGGATGTGAAAGACAAGTCATGTGGGGGAGAAGGGGGGGGGGGAGCTGGGGGGGGGGGAGCTGGGGGGGGAGCGGGGGGGGGGGGAGCTGGGGGGAGGGGGAGGTGAGTCCGAATGAGGAGTGACTCATCAAGAGTAGATTACTGTAACGCCCCCCACACTGTCCCCATATCGATTGGGCCTTCATTGACAACGGTTGTCTCCTCTTGTTTCAGGGACGACAACCACCCCCACGCATAGGACTTGCTTTTCTTTCTTTTTTTCTACTAAACACTCCGGGTCTGATGAATAATCTATATTCCTTCTTGGAGTGCCTAGGAGACGATATCTTATGATGTCCTGGCGGAAGGGCATAGCTAAGTAATTCAGCACCTCGTATAGATAGAATGAAGTTGACGTCACTCAGGTCTTTTGTTATTGTATTTTGCCATCCATGTTTATGAGTAATTCTAACTAAACGGTATTATCCAGACTATAAAAGCTCAAGGTTCCACATAATTTTGTGTGTTGGTCCGTTATACTTCCGGATGGCAATGTTGTGAGCTTCTTAGCCAAGCGCATGCTATCTATTACATCAATGCATTTTGGAATTCGTAATACTGTCTTGAAATTTATTTTGTACTATCTTGAGGTAGATCGTAGACGATTTACGTTGACCGTAAAGTACGGTGTTTCACAAGGTTCGGTGCTTGGTCCAACGCTTTACACTCTTTATACAATGGCACTCGGGCATGGTAACCCATGTAAGCAGATGACAACTGCTAGTTGCCTAAGACTTCTATCCCGGTGTAATAAGCCAAAATCACTCCATGCAAAAAAAACCCCACTACCATAGTCATTTTGGTAACGCTGAAAGTAGTTATATCAGTAGTTTTTATAGCACAGGCCTTCACGCCAAAAACACTATTTGTGGTTACGCCAAAAATGACTAATTATGATTTAAACACTGATCACCAATTAAATTGCTGACAGAAGTAGGAGGTGACAGTTATCAAAGCATAACGCACGGTATTTCGTTTTCTATATCCTGTTTTATTGCAATGATTGAATACTTTGAATAAAGTGACAGTATTCATAGCGTACGCCAAAACCACATTGTTGTGTTTACAGCATTTGCTAAAATCAATACGGTAGTGGCTATGGCATCAAAGTCTTACGCCAAAACGACTACGGTAGTCTTTATTGCATGGTAGTGTTTTGAGCGTTTTACACCGGCAAATATCTCATCTGCTATCCAAGAAACAGAAAGATGCCGAGTATGAGTCGAGTAAGACGTATACCGTGTCACCAAATGAATATCCATGCGAGTAAAGAACCTTTTTTCCAAGGCCTTATCAATGCGCCGTTCAAAGCGGGATACGAACCTTGGCCTTCCGGTTCGAAGACAGAGTATCATGGCACAAGACCAAATAGTTGCAGAGATAAAAAACAAAAGAACCGCTCCCCCTCCCCCTCCCAAAAGAACAACAACAACAACAACAACAACAAATAAACATCAAAAACAAAACAAAAAAAAACAAACAAAAAACAAGGATGTGTGTGAAATATATTTTCATCTGAAAGTAACACATAAAGAATTCCTCA
>NC_088366.1:2346232-2351232 GCF_034508935.2 Berghia stephanieae | reverse complement strand
CTCCCTCTCTCTCTCTCTCTTTCTCTCTCTCTCTTTACTCCTCCTCTCTTTCTCTCTCTCTCTCTCTCTCTCTCTCTCTCTCTCTCTCTCTCTCTTTATCACTCACTCTCCCCAGTACAAGACACCACATACGTAGAATCTAACAATCCCTGACAACTCACAAGCTCAGAGTCATGACTCATGACATCGTTTCATTATTCCATAACTCCGTTTGGCGGTCATTGAATTAATGTATTAAAAGTATCGATACAGCACGAATACTCATATAATATAGAGATTAAACTTGACAATATTCAAACGATTATGAAAGTATCGATACTACACGAATACTCATAAAATATAGAGATTAAACTTGACAATATTCAAACGATTATGAAAGTATCGATACTACACGAATACTCATTAAAAATCTTATATATTTTTACTATTATTATTCCTTTATTCATTCTATAGGGGAAATTTGTCTCTAGGGTCTATTCCAAGGGAAGACTGGAATAACCCGTGCGTTAGCGCCGCAAATCGAGCAAGGGCGAGGTGACTTTCTCAATGCCAAACAGCGCAGCGGCGTATGATCGAACTCGGGTATCTTACGGGTAAGAAGCAAAGACCGTACCGCTGAGCCACGCTGCCCCTTATATATAGAGATAAAACGTGACAATATACAGACGATTATGGAAGAGTATCGCGACACCGCGAATACTCATAAAATATCGAGATAAAGCTTGACAATATGTACAGACGATTACGACGACATCAAAGTAATATCGATATCATGATAGCATGATCAAAACACCATTTACCTCTGCAATGTCGTACAGCATAGCGGCAGTACCAGTGATTCCACACAATGAAATACTTGCTGTCTTTGAAGAGCTGTCTCACTAGAACTCCTCTTGGAAGTAAAACCAATTATTTATTGCTTGTTTCTTGATGTGTTCGTTTTTGGTTTATTGGAGATTGACAAATTGAGAAATATAGGGAAGCTTGCACCGGTGTAAGATACCTAACAATCAGTCGAAGAAGACTTAAAGTTTTGCGATGTTTCCTTTTGTTCGTTGTATAGGGAATGAGATTAGCGGAAGAGTAGCGTCCCTTGATTGGACGTCACCCATAGTCTGTGACGTCACCGGCGGAAATGTTATTAGAGAGAGAACGTCATGTTGGTTGTGCGCATGCGTCTCCATGCACATTTAGACACATTTAGACTATATTTAACAGGCCAGGAAAAAAATGTCCACGTTGGAAAGGCAATATTGTGTGTTTAAGATATCGATGCTATGTGTTTAGGTAAAGTAGTCAAAACATCCGCCAACCAAATAAACATACCACAACACACAAAATGGTGTGTATGTAACCTTTATCGTTTTAAGTCTGATTAAGTTAATTTACCGAGAACTAATCAATTACAGGCTGTCTAAAAATAAGAACAAAGAGCTGAATGACGTCATCCTTGTTCCTTGAATAAACCATACAACACGAGAGCTCTTCTGTAGCTTTAATAATATAGAATCCACTGAATACACAAGCTATGACTCCAAAATATCACAACATGGAATTCTCTCGAAAACTCACAATATAATTTTCTAAATCCATACTTATCATAGATAGTAGAATATTGATGCTATGCATTTATCTAAAAATCTCACAACATCTGCCAGTCGGATAGAACGTACCAACACACACAACTATGTGTAATCCTATACGTTTATAGTCTGATTGATAGAATTTAGTGAGAATTGATCATTATAATGGCTGTCTAAAAATAATAACAAATAGATGAGTGACGTGAATGTCGTTCCATCTATAGAATAGGATTCAGTAGTCGTAACGTCACTTCCTTCCTAATGACGCATGGTAACTTAGTAACACTGGCTCTAAACTATCGGAACAATGGCGGACGCCCGTATGAAATATTTCTCAGGCGAGCATATAAGCGTTTCCAGAGGAAAAAAAACCCCATAAATTTGATCATGTTTTGACTTTTACACATTCTGATGACAAGGCATATGAAAAGGGAATGAAAAGTTCTAGCCAGCATGAAGAATAAAAAGTAATGATTTTCTTTGTTTAGAACCAATATGGCCGCCGTTGCCGGGCGCGTGACATCAGACTACTGAATCGTATTGACAAAGCAATGGTTTTGACAGTAACCTTCGTTAACTTATAGCCTGGCACTTAACCCATAAAAAATTACGTTAAAAGACAAGGCCAGAGTAAGAAAACAAATTATCTTAGTTGTATTCACCCTCAGGCTTTTGTTATTGTTTTTGCCATCCGCGTTTATGAGTAATTCTCACTAAACTGTATTAACCAGACTATAAAAGATCATGGTTACACAGAGTTTGTGTGTTGGTCCGTTATACTTCCGGATGGCAATGTTGTGAACTCCTTGGCCAAGCGCAAGATAGTTCGAAGATGACGTCACTCAGGTCTTTGTTATTGTTTTTAGGCCATCCGTGTTTATGAGTAATGCTCACTGAACTGTATTAACCCGACTATAAACGTTCATAGATACACACAGAGTTGTGTGTTGGTCCGTTATTCTTCCGGGTGGCAATGTTATGAGCTTCTTAGCTAAGTGAATACTATCTATAGATAGTATGCGCTTGGCTAAGAATCTCACAATATTGCCATCCGGAAGAATAACGGACCAACACACAAAACTATGTGTAACCTGGAACCTTTATAGTCAGGTTAATTTAGTGAGAATTACTCATAAACATGGGTGGCAAAAAAAAAAAAAAACAATAACAAAGACCTGAGTAACGTCAACTTCATTCTATCTATAAGTTTACAATGGCTACGGTACGGCAAAGGGCAGTATCGGAAAGGAAGTTACCAATTTCCAGAACCGTTACTGGGTTGTCTACCCTGGGCGCTTTTATTTACTACTTCCGTTTTATTTATATGAAAAAATACCAGACAATCAAAATAGTGTAGATTTTAAAATTGAGCTTTTTATATATAGATAGTATGCAGATGACGTCACTCAGGCCTTTGTTATTGTTTTTGCCATCCGCGTTTGTGAGTTGTTCTCATTAAACTGTATTAACCAGACTATAAAAGTTCATGGTTACACAGAGTTTGTGTGTTGGTCTGTTATACTTCCGGATGGCAATGTTGTGAACTCCTTGGCCAAGCGCATTCTATCTATAGGGAATGAGATTAGAGGAAGAGTAGCGTCCCTTGATTGGACGTCACCCATAGTCTGTGACGTCACGGCGGAAAAGTTATTAGAGAGAGAACGTCATGCTGGTTGTGCGCATGCGTCTCTCGTCCTCGCTTCCGCTTAACGTGTTCAAAACGGTTTACAAGGGGTACCTGGCCAACAGCAACATTTAGGACGGGATATGACACCTGTTAGGCGATATTCTATTTTTTTTTCTGACAGAGACCACGCCGTCATGTTAACGGCCAGGTACTCACTTTACACCTGAGTACGGTGAGAGAATGAGGATAAAGAGCCTTTTCCAAGGATTCAACTATGCACCGAGCGAGGCTCGAACCCAGGACCTTCCGATCCGAAAGCGAGTGGCATTTAAGTTTCATTTTCTGAAAGCTGTTCAATTCATGTTTGACTAATGCTAACTAAGACTAGATACCCCATCCTTCTACAGAAATAAGTCATTGTCGTACAAGTCCTTAGAACAACAGGAAACACACAACAATCAGCTCTCCAACAGAATAGAATAATTTAACAATGGTAATTACAATCAGACAAGGGTAGACGGCAAGAGAGGAAGAGGGAGACCTACGAGAAGCTGGGAACAAGATATATGTGAATGGCTGGGAATGACAACAACTCAAGCAAGTAGACTGGCGGAAAACCGTAAATGGTTTCGCAAGAAAGTTCGGGAAGCAACGTCCTACGCAGGATCAGCTGACTAGATAGATAGATAGAATTACAATCCAGAACGTTCGTTTGTTTCCCTTGTTTTTTTTTTTATTAGTTTTGTTTTGTTTGTTTTTCTGTTTGTTTTTTTATGTGTGCGGCTATGTATTCTAGTGATATGCCATTCGTTCTATGATCGGAAGGTCCTGGGTTCAAGACTCGCTCGCCGCATAGTTGAGTCCTTGGAAAAAGGCTCTCTACTCACAATCTCTCACCGTACTCGGGTGTAAAATGAGCACTTGGCCGTTAACAGCGTTGTCTCTGTCGGAAATAAACCATGTAATATGGCATAACAGGCGATATTACAGGCTTTTTTTTACATGTTCTACATGTTAAGTGTTGCTGTTGGTCAGTGACCTTTGCAAAGCGCTTTGAGCACGTTTAGTGGATATTGACCTTTAGAAAAGCTCAAATTTGATCTTTTTTTGCTCTTTTAAAAAACGTTTTTCTTATTTTCTCCTTTCTGCTTTGTGTTCGGCACTTTTTCATACACAATGTTAGGAATTTAATCCCATATCACATGACATTGGGTCACATCACATGAAATTTGTTTTACGAATTGTTACCATTCCTATCACTAACCTCGCTCAATGTTGCTCATTTAATTTTCACTTAAGTCGTGTTATATTAAAACTCTACACCACTCGACACCTGCGTGAATAAGTACCTCTTATACACACATTTTCCAGTAGTTTTTTTTATTAATGTCACGTAGAGAATATATCCCAGATTCTGGATAGAGAAATAATGATAATCGCACAGCAGGAATTTGTACAGTATCGAAAATATCACATATTAATGCAATCTGATTGGTGATATTCCTACACAAGTCCCACATACTCCCTCCACACACACAGACATACACCCACCCACACCCCTACACACACACACACACACACACACACACACACACACACACACAGAGATATACACACCAATATACATACAATAACGGTGAATTCTATGCAGACAAAATCATTATTCCCTTGGATCATCAACAGTGGAGAGAGACGGTGGGATTCGCCGATATGCACATCGCTTTGTAGGGACAGTTGTTTTGTTTTTTTTAATGATGAATAAATAGTATAAATATTTGTTTTCGATTTGG
>NC_088366.1:2321232-2343732 GCF_034508935.2 Berghia stephanieae | reverse complement strand
GAGGGGGGCGGTCCGATAAAAATCCTCGACTTCACCCAGGTTTGATATCGGTGCCTTTGTGTGTGAGACGAGTGCTCTATAAACTGAGCTATCGGAAATCCTTTCTTTCATCAAAAATAATCTAAAATTTCTATTTTAAACCACACAGGTCCGTTTACAAATTCTATATAACCGCCAAGTTTCTCTTAGAATTTAAGAAAAACGTCATTAAGATGTACGGGCCTGTCTTTGAGGATGACATCCAATGAAATCATTCCAATTTACGGTTTGTCTACAAAGGCAAATGGCCTTTGATCTCATTTCTGTCGTGTTCGGGGGAGAAAAAAAAAAAGAAAAGAAAAAAAATAAAAAAAGCAACCCAAAAACAACAAACATTTAAAAAAAAAATAAACCAAAAAAAAGACCAATAAAAAAATATTTTAAAAACACCAAAGAAAAAACCCTAAACAAACAAACAAACAAAAAACAAAAACAAAAACAAAACAAAAACACTACAAACAAAACAAAAACACAACAAACAAACCCCCCCCCCCCCCCCCCCCCCCCCATTCCAAATAAAAAACAACCCCCCCCCCCCCCCCAAAAAAAAAAAAAATAAAAAAAAAAAAAAAAACAAGACAGACCAATCCCATATTTACAGTTATGGCCAGAAAACTGGCCTTTCAAAATCGGTGGATTAAAACGACTCTCATGTATCTCGTCAAATATCCTCATCAACGGTCCAAGTCGTTACGCCCGGAAATCCCAGGTTTGACAAGTCAGATGTTGACAAGACGACCGTTCATTTTAACCAATCGATATTTCAGGGACGATTTTTCTGGCCAAAATTTCAAATCGTTGTTTTTCCAGCTTGCGACCGATTTGAAGATCCATCAATCTAATACGTTAACCCTCTCTACGCAGGAGTTGGTTTTACTTTAACGATACACACAACCTCACCGTTTTTAACAATAAAAAGCAATATTAGCGATGCGATTTGTACTTCGATGAAGCCCGGATCACATCGCTGTGACTGCCCTCTTGCTGGAAAGGGCAAGATCCACTTTATGACCGGATGGAATACTAGAGAATTTTTATTTGAAAAAAAAATCATAAGATGAACGTTAAGGAGTTAACGAATCATCGATCGTTCCTTGCTGCTATAACGAATCGCTATCAATTAGAAACGTTAAACAAGCGTCCTTTGATCTGGGTAAACATGAAAATGATGCTGTGGAACCTCGGATATAACGACGTTATGGGGAACCCCAGTCGGATTTCGTTTAATACAAGCTTTCAATGAATCCAAATTTTTATGGAGTTTGAGCTTTCACTCAATCCTAGCTTTCGGCGAATCCGAGCTGTTATGCGGCTATGTGGTCTTGTGGTATGTCAATCGCTTTCGGATCGGAAGGTCCTGGGTTCGAACCTCGCGCTCGGCGCATAGTTGAGTCCTTGGATTGGAAAAGGCTCTTTACTCACATTCTCTCACCGTACTCAGGGTGTAAAATGAGTACCTGACCGTTAACAGCGTTGTCTTAGTCAGAAAAATTGTAAAATCGCCTAACAGGCGGCATGTCCCGTCCTACATGTTAAATGTTGCTGTTGACCATGGACCCCTTGTAAAGCGCTTTGAGCACATTTAGTGGATATTGCGCTATATTCAGCTCAATTAAGTAATTATTAAATTGTGTGTAACATTTAACGTTTATAGCCTGACGAATACAATTTATTGAGAACTACTCAGAAATCACTGTCTCAAAACAATAACAAAGACCTGAGTGACATCAATTTCATTCCTTCTACTGGCATCTACCGCATTCCGCCCAACCTAACCCCAGATCGTACACATGGTAACATATTATAAGAACCGCGTGACGTCATGCAAGGATTATAGCGTTTGTTTGTTTTTGTTGTAAGTTTTGGTTTCAAAAGCCGCTTAAATGAAATCCTTGGGAAAATGCAAAGATCTGTATGCATCATTCTAATGAGTTTTGAATTAAATGGTAGATGTGTGTGTGTGTGTGTGTGTGTGTGTGTGTGTGTGAGTGTGAGTGTGTGTGTGTGTGAGTGAATCTATTGTTGGTATGTTATTCTAGGGTTATAATTCTTTCTATTGTTGTAGAAAAACATCCCATTTCATTGTTATGAGATCCCATTATCATCATCAATATTATCATCAATATTATCATTATTAGTATCATTATTATTATTATTATCATCATCATCATCATCATCATCATCATCATCATCATCATCATCATCATCATCATCATCATCATCATCATCATCATCATGGTCATCATCAATCAATTTTCAATTTATATTATTATTATTATTATTATTATTATTATTATTATTATTATTATTATTATTATTATTATATCATCACGACCATTACTCACTACAAGTAGGACGGGCTATGCACTTTTTGTGTCACTGGCGTGTTTTAATTGGATGCCGACTGAATCTGGGTTGGGGGTTTCGGCTAAATTTGGCAAAGCAAAATGAATGAAGAAATAAGGAGATGAATGTAGAAGGGAATAAAGAAACAAACAACATGTGACAGGGCGATACAACACGGTATTGGTTAGAGATGAACCTGACAGATTTGAAATACGTGTCTTCATAGTAAGAGAGAGAGAGAGAGAGAGAGAGAGAGAGAGAGAGAGAGGGGGGGAGAGAGAGAGAGAGAGAGAGAGAGAGGGGGGGAGAGAGAGAGAGAGAGAGAGAGAGAGAGAGAGAGAGGGAGAGAGAGAGAGATAATGAAAAATATTATATATATATATACATCGACAGAGTCAACGTTGTTGACTGCCAGGTACTCATTTTATACCTGAATAGGGTGAAAGAATGTGAGTGATGAGCCTTATCCAAGAACTCAGCTATGCGCCGAGCGAGATTCGAACTCAGGAACTTCCAATCCGAAAACTAGTGTCATACCACAATTATTGTAATATTGACAAAAGGCGTCATGTCTCATTCTTTATGTTACGTGTTGTTCTTGGTCAGGTATACTTCGTAAAGTGATATGAGCAAGTTTAGTGGATACTGCGCTACATAAAAACCCAAGTTTAGTGGATACTGCGCTACATAAAACCCAAGTTTAGTGGATATTGCGCCATATAAAAACCCAAGTTTAGTGGATATTGCGCTACATAAAACCCAAGTTTAGTGGATATTGCGCTACATAAAACCCAAGTTTAGTGGATATTGCGCCATATAAAAACCAAAGTTTAGTGGATATTGCGCTACATAAAACCCAAGTTTAGTGGATATTGCGCTACATAAAACCCAAGTTTAGTGGATATTGCGCCATATAAAAACCCAAGTTTAGTGGATATTGCGCTACATAAAACACAAGTTTAGTGGATATTGCGCTACATAAAACCCAAGTTTAGTGGATATTGCGCCATATAAAAACCCAAGTTTAGTGGATATTGCGCTACATAAAACCCGAGTTTAGTGGATATAGCGCTATATAAAACCCGAGTTTAGTGGATATTGCGCCATATAAAAACCCAAGTTTAGTGGATATTGCGCCATATAAAAACCAAAGTTTAGTGGATATTGCGCTATATAAAACCCAAGTTTAGTGGATATTGCGCCATATAAAAACCAAAGTTTAGTGGAAATTGTGCTCCATAAAACCCAAGTTTAGTGGATATTGCGCTACATAAAACCCAAGTTTAGTGGATATTGCGCCATATAAAAACCAAAGTTTAGTGGATATTGCGCTACATAAAACCCAAGTTTAGTGGATATTGCGCCATATAAAAACCAAAGTTTAGTGGATATTGCGCTATATAAAACCCAAGTTTAGTGGATATTGCGCCATATAAAAACCAAAGTTTAGTGGATATTGCGCTACAGAAAACCCACGTTTAGTGGATATTGCGCTATATAAAACCCAAATTTAGTGGATATTGCGCTATATAAAATCCCAAGTTTAGTGGATATTGCGCTATATAAAAACCCAAGTTTAGTGGATATTGCGCTACATAAAACCCAAGTTTAGTGGAAATTGTGCTACATAAAACCCAAGTTTAATGGATATTGCGCTACATAAAACCCAAGTTTAGTGGATATTGCGCCATATAAAAACCAAAGTTTAGTGGATATTGCGCTACAGAAAACCCAAGTTTAGTGGATATTGCGCTACATAAAACCCAAGTTTAGTAGATATTGCGCTATATAAAACTCAAGTTTAGTGGATATTGCGCCATATAAAAACCCACATTTAGTGGATATTGCGCTATATAAAACCCAAATTTAGTGGATATTGCGCTATAAAAAATCCCAAGTTCAGTGGATATTGCGCTATATAAAAACCCAAGTTTAGTGGATATTACGCTATATAAAACCCAAGTTTAGTGGAGATTGCGCTATATAAAACCCAAATTTAGTGGAAATTGCGCCATATCAAAACCCAAGTTTAGTGGATATTGCGCTATATAAAACCCAAGTTTGGTGGAAATTGCGCCATATCAAAACCCAAGTTTAGTGGATATTGCGCTATATAAAATCCAAGTTTAGTGGATATTGCGCTATAAAAAATCCAAGTTTAGTGGATATTGCGCTATATAAAACCCAAATTTAGTGGATATTGCGCCATATCAAAACCCAAGTTTAGTGGATATTGCGCTATATAAAACCCGAAGTTTAGTGGATATTGCGCTATATAAAAACCCCAAGTTTAGTTGAGATTGCGCTATATAAAAACCCCAAGTTAAGTGGATAATGCGCTATATATAAGCCCCAAGTTTAATTATAATCAATCTACCCACTCCAGTTAACACGGCGATAAATACAAAGAACCAATGCCACAATCCACTTGATCACGTTATGGAACCCTGCCCCTGTCAAAGACGCCTGTCGGAGCCCATCTCTAACACTCCCTGTCCTATCCCCCCCCTCCCCCCCTCCCCCCCCTCCCCCCCCCTCCCCCCCCCCCCCCCATCCCATACCAATCCATACACGATCATACCAAATCGATTTGCTTATTTAATTCACTCAATACTAGATTTTTCTGCTACTTTTAAAAATTGGAAAAAACGTATTAAAAATGAACATGTGCATAGCGAGTTTTATTCAACATGTAAAAACTAAAAACATTAACTTTGATACTTCGCCTATAATTTGTCTCGGAAAAAAAACATAATAAATAGGCATAGGGTAAAAGTAACCAGTGGTAAACTACGGATATAGTCGGTGTTGGGGTTGAGTGGGTTAACCCTATGACTGTGAGATACTCACCCCATACAAATCCATACACAATCATATCACATCGATTTCCTTATTTAACCCTATGACTGTCAGATACCCACTCCCCCCCCCCCATACAAATCCATACTCAATCATATCACATCGATTGCCTTATTTAACCCTATGACTGTCAGACCCCCAATCCCCCCCCCCCCCCCCCCCCCCCCCCATACAAATCCATACACAATCATATCACATCGATTTCCTTATTTAACCCTTTGACTGTCAGACACCCACTCCCCCCCCCCCCCCCATACAAATCCATACTCAATCTTATCACATCGATTTCCTTATTTAACCCTATGACTGTCAGATACCCACTCCCCCCCCCCCCCCCATACAAATCCATACACAATCATATCACATCGATTTCCTTATTTAACCCTTTGACTGTCAGACACCCACCCCAGTGTCGTCATTAACCATCTCGCCCGTCCCATTATCTCCCCTTACACAAACAATCCAATTGATTTTACTACTTAACCCTTACGATACCGAAGACTCTTCTGGATGCCACAACAGTTAACCCTTTCCTATCCAATCCTTACCTTGACCAAAAAATAAATAAATAAATAGATAGATAAATAAAAACCCGGTAAAAGTAACATTTCGTTAACCCCCACACTGTGCCCAACAGTAAGTGTGATGAATGTCGTAAAATTGAACGATACCTGCTAATGTCTCATAAACCCCCACACTGTGCCCATCAATCTGTGTGATGAATGTCGTAAAATTGAACGATACCTGCTAATGTCTCATAAACCCCCACACTGTGCCCAACAGTTAGTGTGATGAATGTCGTAAAATTGAACGATACCTGCTAATGTCTCATAAACCCCCACACTGTGCCCATCAATCTGTGTGATGAATGTCGTAAAATTGAACGATACCTGCTAATGTCTCATAAACCCACACACTGTGCCCAACAGTTAGTGTGATGAATGTCGTAAAATTGAACGATACCTGCTAATGTCTCATAAACCCCCACACTGTGCCCATCAGTTTGTGTGACGAACGTCATAAAATTGAACGATACCTACTAATGTCTCATAAACCCCCACACTGTGCCCATCAGTTTGTGTGACGAATGTCGTAAAATCGAATGATTCCCTTTCCTTATGCCATTCAATTCTATCTGCCAACATTACCGTGTCGGAGGAAAGGAACACACAACAAATATTTCAAATAGGCCACTAGGACTTATTCCCTGTTTCAATAGCATGAAAAGGACAAGAGTAATTTCTTTCTATCCTTTGGATAAGACATTAGTCTAATGCAACGTACTCTCCGCCAGTTCTAATAGACTTGGCTATCCAATCACTGCTGGGTGAACAAGAGGGAGGGGGTGCCTGGATGAATATTGGTGACCTGAGCCAAAACATAGAATAAATAGACATTGAATTGTACAAGACCCAATACAATAGTGATGGGCACCAGTGTGGAGATTCAACTCAACGTTGGTTTTTATCAACAGTCGCTCGATCTCATTAACTGTTTCCCTAACTTTCTAAAAAAAGATCAAATTAATGAATTAAGGAGCAGGCACCGATGTAAGATTTAGATCTGAACAAATGTGTATGAAAGGTGCCAAACAAAGCTAGAATGAAAAGTACAAGAAGAAAAAAAAACATCCTAAAAAATCAGTCGACCTCGACTGGGGATCGAACCTCAGACCTTGTGATTACCAGTCAAACGTGTAAATGTAGCACGTCTTACCGGTAATCAGAAGGTCTGAGGTTCGATCCCCAGTCGAGGTAGACTGATTTATTTGGATGGGTTTTTTTTTCTTGTATTTTTCCTTCTTGCTTTGTCTGGCACCTTTCATACACACTTGTTCAGATCTCTATCTAACTCTTTAACCCTGGTAACGATAGGAATAACAGCATCATCATTGGACACACATTCCAACCATGAAATAAACATAATATCATCATTCAAAAATTAAACGGAACTGACCTTTGATATTTAATTGGAACTCGGACGAGTCCATTTACGAATGGGGAGCAAGAGAAGAATCACGTGATTGCTGATTTAACCTTTTGACCCTAACGTTGACAGTACCAGTACAATTAGTAGACAGATCTCAAACATATCGACATATACAGAGCTGCCAACCCTTTACATTCCAAAAGTGGAATCAGAACGTCGGAAAATAGGAATTTGAGACAAAAAAATAGGAATTTCTTAACAATGGATAATTCTGCATCAAAATCACCACCAACTTTGTCACCAAACACACAGACTATTCCAGCACAGCTGACAAAACTACACATCACATGTAATAGGTAATGGAACGGGGAATGGAGTGAAATTCATTTTACTACTTAATTCCCTTTTGGTCATATTTTTTTTTAAATCACCCTTTTAACCCCCCCCCCCCCCCCCCCCCCCCGGGCCTCCAAACCCACTTCTTCATTTTTTTTTCTTCTAGCCGTGATCATATTAATTTTTGAAAATCGGAGTTATGGAGACAATGGCAGAATAGGCTTCAACGGTCGTGACGTCACTTCCCACATAATGACGCATAGTAACTTAGCAACTGGTTTTAAACTATCGGAACGATGGCGGACGCCCTAATTAAATACTTCTCCGAAGGGCATAAAAGTGCATCCAGAGGAGAAAAACATTATAAATCTGATCATGTTTTGACTTTTACACATTCTTATGTTAAAAGGATCTAGCCAGCATGAAGAATAAAAATTACCGATTTTCCTTGTTTAGAACCAAGCTGCTCGTTGCTGGGCGGATGTGACATCAGACTATTGAATCCAATTGTGGAAAAGGAAGAGAGAAAATAGGAATGATTCCGCCAAAATTAGAAGGGTTGGAATGTGTGCGTATAGATAGAATGAAGGTGACGTCACTTTGGTCTTTGTTATTGGTTTTTGCCATCCACTTTTATGAGTAATACTCACTAAACGGTATTATCCAGACAATAAAAGTTCATGGATACAGACAGATTTGTGTGTTGGTCCGTTATACTTCCGGATGGCAATGTTGTAAACTTCTTAGCCAAGCGCATACTATCTATAATATACATTCATATTGATTTTGATAATTAACTCTTTAACCCTAACGATGACAGTTACACCATAATCATTAACCATGCCCCAAAGCCTGGTATAAATATAGAATAATATACATTCATATTGATTTTGTTACTTAACCCATACAATAACAAAGATTCCTCTCCCTGTCTACATCAACATTGCCCCGTTCAATCCAACCATTAGATAAACAAACTAAAGATTAACCCTATACGAACGCGGTTCGATTTCAATTCAATGCGCGGTATTGTGGGCATTATGGTCTGGCTGGCACTCGGTGTATGACCTGTAGGCGGCCCAAACGTTAGTTCCTTGGACTACACACTTGGGGGTCGGAAAAAAAATTTCGACTGCACACGGGATCGATCTTGGTCCCTTTGATGGTGAAGCGAGTGCTCTACCAACTGACCCCAATAAAACCAACCTTTTTTAAAATGAGTACCTGGCCATTAACAACGTTGTATCTGTAGGAAAATAAATATATTATCGCCTACCAGGCGTCATGTCACGTTCTACATGTTACGTGCTGCTGTTGGTCAGGGTCGCCTTGTAAAGCACTTTGAGAAATTTAGTGAATATTTCGCTATATAAAAGCTCTAGTTTTGTAGATCTCAAATGTTGATGATTATTTTTGGTTATAGCAGTGAGAATGAGATTGGGGTACAGCGTATTCTTATCTATTTTGAGATAGATAAATAATTTATAATCAAATGGTTTGATGTACGGCTATGCGGTCTAGTGGTGTAACACTCGCCTTCGAACCAGAAGGTCCTGGGATCGAGCCCCGCTATGAAGGCTGCATAGTTGAGTCATTGTAAAATAATTTTTACTCTCATTCTTTCACCATACTCAGTTGTAAAACGAATACTCTGACGTTAACAGAGTTGTCTCTGTCGGACAAAAAAATATATAATATCGCCTAACAGTAGTCATCTCTCCTCCTACATCTTACGTGTTGTTGTTGGGTATGGACCCTCTGTAAAGTGATTTGAGCACGTTTAGTGGATATTGCGCTAGAAAAATCTCAAATTTGTATTTCATGACGTATCGGGAAAATCAAAAAAATTTCGGGAAGGAGAGAATTTAAAAAATGAAATCAAACTCTCTTTCTGTTTTGGTTTTCAAATAGATAGTTCGAAGTTGACGTCACTCAGGTCTTTGTTATTGTCTTTTGCCATCCGCGTTTATGAGTAATGCTCACTAAACTAACTGTATTAACATGACTATAAACGATCATGGTTACACAAAGTTTTGTGTGTTGGTCCGTTATACTTCCGGATGGCAATGTTGTGAGATCCTTAGCCAAGCGCATACTATCTATACAGTTGTCCAGGATGAATACTCTTCAACAGTCGTTACGCCACTTCCTCAAATGACGCATGGTAACTTAGTAACACTGGCTCTTAACTATCGGAACAATGGCGGACGCCCTTATGAAATATTTCCCCGGTGAGCATAAAAGCGTTGCCAGAGGAAAAAAAACCCATAAATTTGATCATGTTTTGACTTTTACACATTCTGATCACAAGGCATATGAAAAGTTCTAGCCAGCATGAAGAATAAAAAGTAATGATTTTCTTTGTTTAGAACCAAGATGGCAGCCGTTGCCGGGCGGCGTGACATCAGACTACTGAATCCTATTTCAGGTTCGCATTTAATGGTTTAAATTTTTGTCGATCTTTCACGTCCCCCCGAGTTATTCCTTGAGTAACTTCATTAATTTTCTCTCCCTCCTCCATTACAGAGTGAGATGTCTTGATTGATTTTATACACGGTGAAGACGTCTATGGTTAGAATAGATGATTGTGGTAGATGATTGAATAAGTGGTGGTGATGGTGATGGTGGTGGGGGTGATGATGGTGATGAGGATGGTGGGGGTGATGATGGTGATGAGGATGGTGGGGGTGATGATGGTGATGAAGATCATGATGATGATGATGATGATGATGATGATGATGATGATGATGATGATGGTGGTGGGGGTGGTGGTGGTAATGGTGATGATGATGATGGTGGTGGTAATGGTGATGATGGTGATGATGATGGTGGTGATTATGATGATGGTGGTAATGATGATAATGATGATGATGATGATGATGATGATGATGATGATGGTGGTGGTGGTGAGGGTGATGATGATGATGATGATGATGATGATGACGATGATAATGATGATGGTGATGATGATGAAGATCATGATGACGATAATTATGAAGATGACAATAATATTGACGACGACGACGACAACGATGATCCCAATCGTTAAGTTACACAATATCATCATCTATTCTAATTGATACCAACGGGGTTTTCTTAACAATTAGATATGACATGACCTTTCGTGACCTTTCCATGACACACCAAAGACATGTGTGTACCCAATCAATGTGCTAGTCTAACCTATGCCATATTATCTATATCAATGATTCCATTATAAAAACACACTATCTTCATCTTTTTTTTATTTCTTTGGTGCTTTTTAGGGTTAAAATCTTGTTTTAAAATAACTTTATAAAGAAAATCGTCCTTCCGAGGTGTGCTTTTTGACAGGTCTGATAATCCAATTTGTTATGGGCCTGTTGTAGTAATGGAAATACCGTCAAACCAAAGTAAAATATATTCCAAATCAAGGCCTTCATGGCGTTCGGCTATCAGACCTGGAAACAGGTGGACGTCAATCCTACCTATAAGAATAAATAATTATTACTCATCAACGCATCATGTCATCACAGACTGCTTGTTCTACCAGCAGATGGTGTGGAATTCGATTTGCTTCGAATTGGAAGATGTCGACAGACCGTGTGTTTAAAAAGATGCGTTCAAGAGTAAATACACCGTTTATCATTTGTGTGGCTTTGTGTGTTCTTGTGGTATGACACTCGCTTTCGTATCGGAAGGTCCTGGGTTCGAGCCTCGCTCAGCGCACAGCTAACTTTTTTTTTTTTATCTCGTTCCATGTCTTACCATTTCTCTGTATATCAGCTTCTTTAATCTTTCTCCATATTTCTCGTGGCCTTCCCCTTCATCTTCTGCCCTAAGGGTTCCAGTCCAATACTTTCTTTGTTATAGTGGAGTCATTCTTTCTAAGGGTGTGTCCAATCCACCTCCATCGTCTTCTTCCTATTTCCTCTCCCACTGATTTCTGCTGTGTTAATTTCCATATCAACCTCCATTTCTTTTCACAGTCTTGTTCTACCGCTACTACCCCCCCCCCCCCCCCCCCCCTGGTTAAACCAGAATCATCATTCCTGCTTTGCTTTTTCAAAATAGCTTTCAATTCCTTCTTTCATTCCTCTCGTCTTTTAGCCTCTTCCCTTTGGCTATCCCGCGTTCATTTATGTTACCCATTTTTATCTTGTTCCTTTTGGCGTTTATTTGCCTGTTTCTATCTTTTCAGCTTCTCCGTTCCTCCCCAAGTTTGTGGGTCCCTTACAAGGTTGTAATTAAACCGGCGAACACGATATTCATAAATTGTGCGGCTATGTGGTCTAGTGGTACGACACTCGCTTTCGGATCGGAAGGTCCTGGGTTCGAGCCTCGCTCGACTCATAGTTGAGTCCTTGGACAAGGCTCTTTACTCGCATTCTCTCACCGTACTCAGGTGTAAAATTAGTACCTGGCCGTTAACGGCGTTGTCTCTGTCCCAAAAATTTGTAATATCGCCTGACAGGCGTCATGTCACGTCCTACACGTTATGTGATTCTGTTGGCCAGAGACCCATTGCAAAGCGCTTTGAGCACGTTTAGTGGATAGTGCGCTATATAAAAGCTCAAGGTTAAAAGGGGAATATTGAAAAGGGACATTTTTTAATGGAAGAAGGCTTCCAGTACGATGTTAAAACGAAGGATAATTTTTGGACGCAAATTTCGCCTGAGGACCAAGTTGTAGTACAGTGTTTGTTTGCTTATCAAGAATAAAACATAAATAAAATAAAATTCCCTTTATTCAACCAATAAGAGAAATTTGTCTCTAGGATCTACTCCTGGGGAAAATTGGAATGACCCAGGCGTCAGGCGCAATGCAGGGCCGCAAATTGAGCTAGGACGAGGTGACTTGCTCAAGTCCACACAGCGCAGAGGCGGGTGATCGAACTCGGTACCTTTCAGGTACGAAGCAAGTACCGTACCGCTGAGCCACGCTGTCCCTGAACAATGAATAAAAAAATACTTAAACCTTGAATTTTCCTGGATCTATCCATCCATACATCCATCCATCCACCCACCCACCCACCCATCCATCCATCCATCCACCCATCCATCCGTCCATCCACCCATCCACCCACCTATCCATCCATCCATCCACCCATCCACCCACCCATCCATCCGTCCATCCACCCATCCATCCGTCCATCCACCCATCCACCCATCCACCCACCCATCCACCCATCCATCCACCCACCCATCCACCAACCCATCCATCCGTCCATCCACCCATCCACCCACCTATCCATCCATCCACCCATCCATCTACCCACCCATCCATCCGTCCATCCACCCATCCATCCGTCCATCCACCCATCCACCCACCCATCCACCCATCCATCCACCCACCCATCCACCCACCCATCCATCCGTCCATCCACCCATCCATCCACCCACCTATCCATCCATACATCCATCCATCCACCCACCCACCCACCCATCCATCCATCCATCCATCCACCCATCCATCCGTCCATCCACCCATCCACCCACCTATCCATCCATCCATCCACCCATCCACCCACCCATCCATCCGTCCATCCACCCATCCATCCGTCCATCCACCCATCCACCCATCCACCCACCCATCCACCCATCCATCCACCCACCCATCCACCCACCCATCCATCCGTCCATCCACCCACCTATCCATCCATCCACCCATCCACCCATCCATCTACCCACCCATCCACCCATCCATCCGTCCACCCACCCATCCACCCATCCACCCACCTATCCACCCATCCACCCATCCACCCACCCATCCACCCATCCATCCACCCACCCATCCACCCACCCATCCATCCGTCCATCCACCCACCCACCCATCCACCCATCCATCCGTCCATCCACCCATCCACCCACCCACCCATCCACCCATCCATCCATCCACCCATCCACCCATCCACCCATCCACCCACCCATCCATCCACCCATCCACCCATCCATCCACCCATCCATCCACCCATCCACCCATCCATCCATCCACCCACCCACCCACCCACCCATCCACCCATCCACCCACCCATCCACCCATCCATCCATCCACCCACCAATCCACCCGTCCATCTATCCACCCACCCACCCATCCACCCATCCACCCACCCATCCACCCATCCATCCATCCACCCACCAATCCACCCACCCATCCACCCACCCACCCATCCATCCATCCATCCACCCACCCATCCACCCATCCATCCATCCACCCACCCACCCACCCACCCGTCCATCTATCCACCCACCCATCCATCCATCCATCCATCCACCCACCCATCCATCCATCCATCCACCCATCCATCCACCCACCCACCCACCCATCCATCCATCCACCCATCCACCCACCCATCCACCCATCCATCCACCCACCCATCCACCCACCCATCCACCCATCCATCCATCCATCCATCCATCCACCCACCCACCCATCCATCCATCCATCCACCCATCCATCCGTCCATCCACCCATCCACCCACCTATCCATCCATCCATCCACCCATCCACCCACCCATCCACCCACCCATCCATCCGTCCATCCACCCATCCACCCATCCACCCATCCACCCACCCATCCACCCACCCATCCATCCGTCCATCCACCCATCCACCCCCCTATCCATCCGTCCATCCGTCCATCCACCCACCCATCCACCCATCCACCCATCCATCCACCCACCCACCCATCCACCAAATATCCCAATGTCCCATCCCAGTCACAACATCCGAGAGTTGTATGCCATGACTCACCTACAATAATTTACTCATTTGTCTCCCTTAGATCGCATCACCCAGACAAACCAACGTCTTGTTATCGATTCGATATATGTCTATTTTTACCACCCAATCCACTGCGACGAGTCGTCGATGGCTGTGTAGATTGTTCAATTTCTCATGAATTCAATGTTTTGATGAATAATAATATAAATTAAAATTAGCTTTCATATAGCGTAATATCCACTAAACTTGCTTAAAGAGCTTACAAGTGGTCCCTGGTCAAAAGCAACATTTAACATTTAGGACGGGACATGACGCCTATCAGGCGTTCTTACAATTTTTTCTGACAAAGACAACGCTGTTAACGGCCAGGTACTCATTTTACACCTGGGTACGGTGAGAATGTGACTAAAGAACCTTTTCCAAGGACTCAACTATGCGCCGAGCGCGAGGCTCGAACCCAGGACCTCCCGATCCGAAAGCGAATGTCATACCACTAGACCACATAGCCGTATTATTATGTTATTGCGATTGTAAATATTTCATCTGAGGAATAAATCCATTATTTTGCGCGATCACAGTACTTTGGTTATCACAAATCTCGATCTTGCCAGTGTGCGTTGAGTACGAAGTGGGAATTCCAAAACGCAAGAGTGTAAAAATAAATATTTTATTCTACTCCTCAATCTAGTCCTATGTCGTCATCTTTGAATAAAGGAGATCTTCAAAAAACATTTAAATAATACATATTTTGAAAGAATCACATTTTTAATTAAAGTTAACGATTTACAATCTGACGTCACAAATTATTATTGTAAACTTGATATCACTACGCGTTACAATTTAGGGAGAGGGGTGGAATAATTAGCATTACCCCACCCATCCATCCCCAAGTTATTGGAAAACCCTATCATTTATTTGTAAAATGATGTATCGTTGAATAATGCTTTGAATCCGTGGTATAAATAATTTATTCAACGATTGCAGAATATTTTCCCTTAATTAATTGGCCTGAAAATACTTTGACGAGACAGCTGATTGGTCATTGAAAATATCCTTTTAGTGAATATGAATACAATTTTAACGTTTGTCTTTTTTTTTATGTGTCAAAGTTAATCTCAGAAAAACAGAAATGGCAAATCGAAGATATCACCGTCATGTATCAAAACCATTAAAATTCACCTCCAATTACTTATTCTATCTGAATAAGCTTCCGCTGGCGACCCCTCCCCCGGCCAAACACACACACACACACACACACACACACACAGTGAGAGAGAGAGAGAGAGAGAGAGAGAGAGAGAGAGAGACAGAGAGAGACAGAGAGAGAGAGAGAGAGTAATAGAATGATCGACAATAGATAAACATCAACCTTATGATCGTCAAATTTATTGACAGGAGCACAGCTTGTCATTCTATGTGAAAATAAAATTTAAAAAAAAATAAAAAAAATCTCTCTCACACATGACTGGAACACAATTACAAACTTTAATAAAAAAAAACCTTCAATAAGATTCAAAAGTCTGATGTCACGTCCGCCCACCAACCAGCAGCTTGGTTCTAAACAAAGAAAATCGATACTTTTTATTCTTCATGCTGGCTAGAACTTTTTCACATGTCATGTGATCAGAATGTATACATGATCAGATTTCTAATGATTTTCTCCTCTGGATACACTTTTATGCTCGTCGGAGAAGTATTTCATAAGGGCGTTCGCCATTGTTCCGATAGTTTAGAATTAGTTACTAAGTTATTGTGTGCCATTACGAGGGAAGTGACGTCACGATTGTTGAAGCCTATTCCGTTGTGCCTTCATTGGTGTAACAAATCGGAAAACAAGATTATCAAACATTGAAACAAAAGTAACACACCTCTAGGACACAATAACAAAAACATGGCCGGCATGTGTCTAGACTAGCAGACGATTTAATAGTGCCAGATTAATTTAGAAAAAATGTCAAAAAAAAATTTACTGGACTATTTGAATTGGTCAACGTAAATGCCACCATTTTAGAGGCATCCCATTTTCCAGTAAATGCCCGTAGAGGTGGATGTCAATCTTGAATTGCTTTTCCCATTTCCGTGGTAAAGGTCTAGACAAGCCTTTTTTTCTGTTTCATGACAATTTTTTTAAAAATTGTATTAAAAGGACCCAAGGAGCCGGAGTGGATTCCGGTTTCTATAGCGTGAAACGAACATTAGCAATTGCTTGCTATCATTTGGCTAGGACGCTAGTCTGTCGCAAAATATTTTCTGCCAAATTTAACAGAATCAGCTACCCATTCACTGCTGGGTGGTCAGGAGGGTCAGAAAAAAAAATCGACTGCACCTGGTATCGATCTTGGTCCCCTTGAGTGTGAAGCGAGTGCTCTACCAACTGAGCTATCGGGACCCCCCTTATTTAGTTTGAGATAACTAAGTCTTTTCCAGACACGTGATTCGACTAAAAGAAAACAGCCAAATACTTACATAATACATTGAAAACTACAAATATAACAATACATAACAGAAATGATTTACAACGAAAAATTTGCCAAAATTAGTAGACATACATTTGACTGTTTCCCTCCCAGCCAGGGTATCCGACCAGGGCCATGACTAAAACTAAGTAATCTCATTCCAAGACAAAGACAAAAAGCAAGTTGTTGAAAAACAAATATAGGGGTATAGAAGACACAGTAAGCTAGCGCCTCCAAGCCCGCTATGGGAGTTTAGGAACCCCACCAAGATACAGGGAAGACAGGAGTGGAGAGACTTGATCGCCAATGCTGTTTTTGTTTTGTTTTTAAGAGTTTTACGGCGCTTGCAACACATTTAGGTTATTTCAGCGCAAGTAAAAAGGAAGAAAATAGGATAGTAAAACGTTCTAGAATTACAATTAAAGCACTCAAGAGAAAGGAAGACAAAGGGGAATTGATCGCCAATGCAATTTTTGTTCCAGCAAGAGGAGATACGGGGAGGAACTGAATCGACGTCATTCGAGAACATTCCTCACGTATCGTCTCTTCCTAACTGGGGTCTTGCCACCTGTCCAACATGTACCCGTTGTTGTACTTAAGTGTGTCCGGGTGTAATGTTAGTATTGGTAGGTGTGTCCGGATGTAATGTTAGTATTGGTAGGTGTGTCCGGGTGTAATGTTAGTATTGGTAGGTGTGTCCGGGTGTAATGTTAGTATTGGTAGGTGTGTCCAGGTGTAATGTTAGTATTGGTAAGTGTGTCGGGTGTAATGTTAGTATTGGTAGGTGTGTCCGGGTGTAATGTTAGTATTGGTAGGTGTGTCCGGGTGTAATGTTAGTATTGGTAGGTGTGTCCGGGTGTAATGTTAGTATTGGTAGGTGTGTCCGGGTGTAATGTTAGTATTGGTAGGTGTGTCCGGGTGTAATGTTAGTATTGGTAGGTGTGTCCGGGTGTAATGTTAGTATTGGTAGGTGTGTCCGGGTGTAATGTTAGTATTGGTAGGTGTGTCCGCTTGTAATGTTAGTATTGGTAGGTGTGTCCGGGTGTAATGTTAGTATTCGTAGGTGTGTTTAGATGCTGGTACAACGGAGGTTGGAAGTGTGCTAAAGTATAAATAAATATCTAGATAATTTTTTTCCCTATTATACTGATAAAGTAAATAATTGAACAAAATTCCTTTTTTTTTAAATCTCCGCTGAATAATGTTTGCTTCGAGTAAACTTGAACTTTTTGAAAATATAGAGCAATAGCCACTAAATGTTCTCAAAGCGCTTTACAAAGGGTCCATGGGGAATAGCAATACGTCATATGTAGAACGAGACATGACGCCTGTTAGGCGATATTACAACGATGTTTAAGGTCAGGTACTCCCTGAGTATGATCAGAGAATGGGAGTAAAGGTATTTTTCTAAGAACCCAACTATTCGGGCGATCGAGGCTCGAACCCAAGACCTTCCGAACGGAAAACGAGTGTCATACCACAAGACCACATAGCTACACAAAATGGCAATGACCATAGTCTAGAAGAGTTTCTCCGATATATGAATGTATTATAGCTATAATTCAAAATTTTGATAAAATCTATTTAAGGTCAGTAACGACGTATAGATAGGATGAAAATGACGTCACTCGGGTCTTTATCATTGCCTTCTGCCATCCACGTTTATAAGTGATTCCCATTAAACTGTATTAACCAGACTACAAACGACAAAGATTAAACATCGATTTGTGTGTTGGCCCGTTATATTTCCGGATGGCATCTTATAGATAGAAAGAAGTTGACGTCACTCACGACTCTGTTATTGTTTTTTTGCCATCATGTGATTGATGACCTGGTTGGACGAAAACATGAATATAGATCGCTCCCATTGGTTTGAGAGTATTTCCATGACAACAAATAGCCCCTAACAATTTGGGACATCAGACATCAGACATCAGACATCAGACATCAGACCAGCAATCCAGTATTCGAGCATTTATATAGCGCGATTTCCACTAAACGTGCTCAATGTGCTTTACAGAAGCGATCCTAGCCGAGCTCAATACATGACGTAAAGGAAATCTATGAGGCGATTTACACATTGTTAACATGATACACGTCGACCAGATGAGATACTACGTAAATTTGGTGGCAAAATAATGATGACGATGATGATGATGATGATGATGATGATGATGATGATGATGACGACGACGACCCCTGAATGTCCCTGGAAATTGATTTTAGACTAACGATTATAAACAAAGGAATACAGAGAGATTAGAAAGCAGTTCCATATTTGCCATAATAATCAACCAATTGATTGTGGGCAATCAAAGGAAGAAGAAGAAGAAGAAGAAGACGACGATAATAACAATAATAATAATAATAATAATAATAATAATAATAATAATAATAATAATAATAATAATAATAATAATAATAATAATATAATAATAACAATAATAATAATAATATATAATAATATAATAATAATACTAATAATAATAATAATAATAATAATAATAATAATAATAATAATAATAATAATAATAATCGTATAATAATAATAATAATAATAATAATAATAATAATAATAACAATAATAACAATAATAATAATAATAATAATAATAATAATAATAATAATAATAATAATAATAATAATAATAATAATAATAATAATAATAATACAAAGTTTTAACTGAATGTAAATTCTTCAAACTACGGAATAAAAAATTGAATGAGTTTGTTTTTTTTCAATGTTTACTCACCACAGGGGCTGCATCTGCCGGGGGTTCTACGCAAACGGTGACAGACGTCATATCGCCTGAAGGTGAGTGGAATAGTCCTGTGTCTTGTCTGTGCAGGGGTTGAGGTGGTGACCAAGTCCAGAATGAAAATATCCACAAAATTGATGTTGATGATGACGACGACGATAATGATGATGATGATGATACGATAATAAGGAGATCCGTAGAAATAATGAAGATTCGAAATCTTAGAAAACGACAATGAAATTGTTCCAATGAATCACGAGAAATAATCAAAAATCAAAGTCTTGAAAAAAAAATTTTTTTTTCGCGGATATTTTAATTGTTGTTTTATTTTTCGCTCATTTGTCTCTCCACAAATAAACAAAATTTGCATTCAATTCTAATGTGTTAAAATCAGAACTACACAGTTTCGTAATCTTCCCTGAATGTGCCGAGTCGATCACAATAACAGTCTATTTCAGACAGGATCATAGACTGACTGTAAAATACACTCTAACCCACGTTGTACCTACACACTGTAAATGTAAAAGGATATACTGTGTTAAATAGAACCATATTATTATATTACAACACAACTTTCACTGAGCAGAATTCAAATCGTGTTCTCTATAAAACACCAACGACCTCAAGATGTGTGAGATTTTAACCCTCTCCAATCCGTGATAGATTTCACTCTAACCTAAGATGACATCAAACCGTTTTCACCAAGATGAAAAAAAAAGTTGGCATATGCGACCCTCCGTTACAAAAGGGTATCATGCAGGGACGAAGTAACAACTGACAAATGACTTTTGTGTCTGAAAAAAAAGATTAATCTTTTATATAGCGCAATAATATCCACTGAACGTGCGCAAAGCGATTTACAAGGGGTCCCAGGCCAACAGCAACACATAACGCTTAGAACGAAACATAACGCCTGTTAGGCGATATTCCAGTTTGTTTGTTTTTTTGTTTTTTTTTTGGATAAATACAACGCTGTGAACGGCCAGTTTCTCTTTTTGTACCTGAGTACGGTGAGAGAATATGAGTAAAAAGTCTTTTCCAATGACTTTCAAGCCCCGAGCGAGACGTGAACCCAGGACCTTCCGATCTGAAAGCCATAACACTAGACCACATAGCCGCAAATGACTTTCCACCAGAACTAACAGATCCAGCTACCCATTCACTGCTGAGTGGACTACGGGGATCAGAAAACAAAATGTCGGCAAGACCGGGAATCCATTCAGTCACATTTCGTGGAAAGCGATTGCTGTACGATAAACGCTATCGATATCCTATTTATTCAAATATCGATCGATTCAAATGATTCTCAATATAGATAGAACGAAGTTGACGTCACTCAGGCATTTTTTTGTTATCATTTTTTTATTTTTATTTTTTTTTTTGGTTTCCATCCACGTTTATGAGTAATTCTCACTATACTGTATTATCCAGACTATAAAAGTTCATGGTTACACATAGTTTTGTGTGTTGGTCCGTTATACGTCCGGATGGCATTGTTGTGAGCTTCTTACACAAGCGCATACTATCTATAAAAGGAATGTACCTCAAACGTGACAGTTCTTTGTGGTCACGTGCTTAAAGGAATTTGGACAGGGTGATGATCATTATTTTATGTCTCAACTTGCCGTAAAATAAATAAATCCAGTCAAAATCAAAAGACTGCCATTTGTCACATTACGACAGCAAGATGTAAACTTTGATAGGAGATCAAGTAAGTAGAAAAGATTTCATTTTCGATAGAAACAACAATGGTAGATGTTCTTCCCACCCTCTCCCCTCTCTCTCTCTCTCTCTCTTCTCTCTCTCTCTCTCCTCTCTCTCTCTCTCTCTCTCTCTCTTTTCCCCCCCCCTCTCTCTCTCTCTCTCCTTCTCCCTCTCCTCTCTCTTTCTCTCTCTTCTCTCTTACTGTCTCTTCTCTCTTTCTCTCTCTACATCTCTCTCTCTCTCTCACACACACACACACACACACAACACTATCAATGCATGTGTGTGTATGTATGTGTTTGTGTGTGTGTTAGTGTGGTTGTGTGTTGTATGTGTGTGAGTGTGTATCTTAATTACAAATTAATGAACCAGAAAGGGAAAACAAGTTAGTGATTCCATAGTGAGAATTGAAAACACTTGGGTTGTTGTTGTTGCACGTCCTGTTGTCATTGGTCACGAGTCACGAGTGCTGTGACCTACTTTTCTATTTAATCCACCAATCAAATCGCTGATTGGGATGTTTTCAGGCAATAAATTATTACCAGCATTGATTGGTTGGGGAACAAATGATATTGAAGTCACGCGTTTAGGTAAAATACTCACAACATCCGCCATCCTGTTAAATTCAGACATCTTGTTTGATGAATTATCTATAATATTCCTTCATGGAATGCCTATGTGATGATATCTTATGATAGCTATAGATAGTATGCGCTTGGCTAAGAAGCTCTTAACATTGCCATCCGGAAGTATAACGGACCAACACACAAAACTGTGTGTATCCATGAACGTTTATAGTCAAGTTAATACAGTTTAGTGAGCATTACTCATAAATGCGGATGGCAAAAAACAATAATAAAGACCTGAGTAACGTCAACTAAGAACTATCTATACGGAAGGGCATAGTTACGCCATAATATATATCAGTACCGTGCGGCTATGTGGTCTAGTGGTATGACAATCGCTTTCAGATCGGAAGGTTCTGAGTTCGAACCTCGCTAGGCGCATAGTTGAGTCATTGGAAAAAGCCTTGTACTATTAACATCCTCTCATCGTACCCATGAATACCTGGCCGTTAACAGCGTTGTCTGTGTTGGGAAAAAAATGTAATATCGCCTAACAGGCACCATGTCTCGTTCTACATGTTATGTGTGGCTGTTGGTCAGAGACCTCTTGAAATGCGCTGTGAGCACATTGAGTGGATATTGCGCTATATAAAAGCTAAGTATTGATAGTGTGCGATTGGCTAAGAAACTCGCAACATTGTCATCCGGAAGTATAACTGTCCAACACACAAAATTATGTGTAACCTTAAACGTTTATAGCAACCCCCTCCCCCCCCAACACACACACACACACACAAAAACCAAA
>NC_088366.1:2306232-2318732 GCF_034508935.2 Berghia stephanieae | reverse complement strand
GAAGAGTTCAAACGATAATACATAGGTACTTATTTACAGACGAGGTGTTTGGTTTGTCCGTCGAGGTTACACATCAGTGTGTTACACACGGCTATGTGGTCTAGTGGTATGACACTCGATTTGAGATGGGGGGTTCATGTGTTCGAGTCCCGCTATGATCGGCGCAGAGTTGGGCCATTGGAGAAGGCTTTTTACTCACATTATCTCACCGTACTCAGGTGAAAAATGAGTACCTGGTCGTTAACCCCGTTCTTCCCAAGTATAGATAGTATGCGCTTGGCTAAGAAGCTCATAACATTACCATCCGGAAGTATAACGGACCAACACACAAAACTGTGTGTATCCATGAATGTTTATAGTCAGGTTAATACAATTCAGTGAGCATTACTCATAAACGCGGATGGCAAAAATCTTTAACAAAGACCTTCGAACTATCTATAAATAGCATGTACTTTAAAAAATTTGAGTTATAACTTTTAAAAATCTGTTTTAATATTCACACAGGCTACGGTTTAATCCGACGTACACTAATTTGCAGGTGTGATAACTCAATTCATTATGGGCTCATTGTAGGAATTGAAATCTTGAAGAAATGACGCAAAATATTCTCCATTACAACAATGTTAAACTAGGCCCCATAATTGCATTCGAATGACAGACCTGAATATATGTACACGTCAGTGTTCAGTTCACACAGGTGGGGAAAGTAGGTCTAAGGTGATATTTACAGGTTTTAACTTGAATAAGATTTATTTGAAAAGGTGAAGGGTGGGAACACCGTACATTCACGCTATGGGTTTATCTAAAATAATCATAGCATCCACTCGCAGGAACCCTCAAAACGATGTGTCACCTTCAACGTTTATAGATAGTATGCGCTTGGCTAAGAAGCTCACAACATTGCCATCCGGGAGTATAACGGAACAACACACAAAACTATGTGTATCCACGAACGTTTATAGTCTGGTTAATACAGTTTAGTGAGAATTACTCATAAACGCGGATGGCAAATACAATAACAAAGACCTGAGTGACTCATCTTCGTTCTATCTATAGATAGAATGCGCTTGGCCAAGGAGTTCACAACATTGCCATCCGGAAGTATAACGGACCAACACACAAACTCTGTGTAACCATGAACTTTTATAGTCTGGTTAATACAGTTTAGTGAGAACAACTCACAAACGCGGATGGCAAAAACAATAACAAAGGCCTGAGTGACGTCATCTGCATACTATCTATAAATAGAACGAAGTTGATGAGTTGACGTCACTCGGGTCTTTGTTATTGTTTTTTTTTTTTTTTTGCCATCATCGTTTATGAGTAATTCTCACTAAATTGTATTAACCAGACTATCAACGTTTAAGGTTACACAAAGTTTGGTATGTTGGCCCGTTATATTTCTGGATGGCAATATTGTGAGTTTCTTAGTCAAGAATTCTTGGAAACGGCTCTTTAATCACATTCTCTCACCGTACTCAGGTGTAAAATGAGTACCTGTCCGTTAACAGTGCTGTCTCTGTCGGGAAAAAAATCCATCGGGCGTCATGTCTCGTTCTACATGTTAAGCGTTGCTGTTGGACAGGGACCTTTTGTAAAGCACTTTGAGCACGTTTATGGATATGTTGTCCATCAGCGAGAAGAGATGAATACGCTTCAACAGTCATGACGTCACTTCCCACGTAAATACTTTCATAGTCTGATGTCACGTCGTAAAAAAGAAACACCGGTCCGTTCCAAGTCCCAAGTGCACGGAATATCGTAAATTCCTCCAAAGTTACGAAATGTGAATCCGTGATATATTATTTGCATGCAGACTTATATTTGAAGCGGCATTATGAATTTTTAATAACGATAGCGATAGACCAAACAGTTTTCTCTCAAGGCCGAATTCCTTTGATGCTTTGTTATATCTTTTTTATAGTTTGCAATAAAATGTGTCTCAAACTTTGAGATGTTTACAGTAATGGTATGTTAAATCTATTTCTTGAGTGTAAAAAGTTCATCATAACAAGGTTTCATTCAGTGGCGTAGCTTGGTAAATAATTTTGGATGGGTTCAGACAGTGTAATAATAATAATATATCATTTAAATAGAACTTTGTACCGCTGGAAAAAGGTTCAAGGCTTTTGGAATAGGATTCAATAGTCTGATGTCACGTCGCCCAGCAACGGCGGCCATCGTGGTTCTAAACAAAGAACATCTGTACTTTTTATTCTTCATGCTGGCTAGAACTTTTCATATGTCATGTGATCAGAATGTGTAAAAGTCAAAACATGCTTAGATTTATAATGTTGTTTGTTTTTTTTTCCCTCTGGATACGCTTTTATGCTCGTCGGAGAAATATTTCATAAGGGCGTCCGTCATTGTTCCGATAGTTTAGAGCCAGTTACTAAGTTACTATGCGTCATTACGAGGGAAGTGACGTTACGACTGTTGAAGTGTATTAAGAGAAGAAAGAAAGAAAGATTGGACACCTTCAAGGAGACACAATGGACGACAAACGCATTTCCCCAATAGGTAGTATGCGCTTGGCTAAGAAGTCACAACATTGCCATCCGGAAGTATAACGGACCAACACACAAAACTGTGTGTATCCATGAACGTTTATAGTCAGGTTAATACAGTTCAGTGAGCATCACTCATAAACGCGGATGACAAAAAGCAATAACAAAGGCCTAAGTGACGTCATCTTCGTTCTATGTATAGTTTAGTGGTAATAACTCATAAAAATGTGGATGGCAAAAATCATTAACAAAGACCTGAGGGACGTCAACTTCATTCTATGTATAGTTTAGTGGCAATAACTCATAAAAATGTGGATGTCAAAAAACAATAACAAAGACCTGAAGGACGTCAACTGCATTCCATCCATACAACCGATTTTTCTCATGTTGTTCTCTCCGAATGTCCCGGCTGTCAATGTTTCAAATTCTTGTCGTGAGTATGAGATTTTATATAGCGCAATATCCACTGAACGTGCTCAAAGTACTTTACAAAGTGACCATGACCAACAGGAACACGTAACATGTAGAATGTTTGGCGATATTACATTGTTTCCCGACAGAGACAACGCTGTTAACGACCAGGTACTCATTTTACACATGAGTACGGTGTAGAGAATGTGAGTAATGAGCCTTTTCCAAGCACTCAACTATGAAACGAGCTAGGCTCGAACCCTGTACCTTCCGATCCGAAAGCGAGTGTCATTCATACCACAAGACCACATGGCCGTTTCAATGTAAAATCTAGCCCCCCACCTTTAACGGGTTAAAAACATTGACAAAGGAATAGGGGAAACATGCCCCCCCCCCCCTGCCGCGTCCCCCCCCCCCCCCCCCCCCCCCTCACACACACACACACACCACCAAAAAAGAACACGGAAAAGAAAATAATTAATTAAAAGCCCATAAAGTCGTATCCTAAGCGTATTGTGTACAAATCACACGTAATCTCCCCCCATAATGCGATAAGAGTGGTATTTTAGTGTTTACTGTAGATAAGTGGATGGAAGTCCGTTTAATGACGGATATCACGAAATCACGGAAATCATGGAAATCACGCAATATTTCAAGAGTAAGTCCTTTGGACCACCCAGGCAGTTGGAGCGTCTCCCGGTTTCTATTATGTGAATGAATTTATCATCATGCATAGATTATGTCCCTTAGTTGTGCCCAGCACAGTGAACACTCACAATACCGTCCACCAACAGGATTGAACACAACACTATGTGGAACCTTAAACGGTCTAATTCAAGACAGGTGAAGAGAGAGAATGTTCAATGTCTGTAATGACATGATCTATAGTGTGGCCATGGTTGTTTGTAGGACCGCTTTCAAGTTGAATATAGTTGTTTGTATCAATAATCTCCCGGAATACTTTGGATTCATTTTTGTTTCCGAAATAATCAATGTTAAAATCACCCATAAAAATATGCTTTTTGTTTATGGATTGCATAGACATAAATTCTCCGAACTCTGATAAGAAATCAAATGTTGATATTTTGTTTTGTTGGCTTGGTGGTGGGCGGTAGATACAGTGAAACGACTTTTTAAAGTTATTTTCATGAATGGCAAATCCAGCGTACTCGAAACTTCTAAAATTATCATGGTGGAATGATATCTTGTCAAAGAGTGACAAGTTGTAAATAATTGCAATTCCATCTCCTTTCCTACCAATGCGTGGAAATAATTTAATACAAAAGCCTTCGGGTGTAATTGCTTTCATAATTGGATCATCATATGAATGATTAAGCCATGTTTCCAAGATGACAACAATAGTAATTTTATGATCTTCAATAATGTCGATTATATCTTGAGTTTTAACGGCACGATCTAACATTTAGTAATCCGATACTTATAGATAGTATGCAGATGACGTCACTCAGGCCTTTGTTATTGTTTTTGCCATCCGCGTTTGTGAGTTGTTCTCACTAAACTGTATTAACCAGACTATAAAAGTTCATGGTTACACAGAGTTTGTGTGTTGGTCTGTTATACTTCCGGATGGCAATGTTGTGAACTCCTTGGCCAAGCGCACACTATCTAAGCTCGTATTATCATTACGTGCAGGTTGTTGTTGTTGTTGTTGTTGTTGTTGTTGTTGTTGTTGTTGTTGTTGTTGCTTGAAACGGTGCTGTTGCTGCGAGTTGTTGTCATGGTGGTCGTTTATTTCAACTGTCACGGGCAGTGTTGACATTTGACAAGGAACGGTGAGGAGTATTCATTGAAGTGATTAGATTGGATGGGGGACGAGTGTTGATAAATTGAATCAAGGATGGCGGTCGTAGGGGGAGCGGGAGTGGGGTTGGCCGGTGAAGGGATTTGTTTTCATCCACCCCCTCTGACCGTAGCCATCGTTATGTTATAGATAGTTCGAAGATGACGTCACTCAGGCCTTTGTTATTGTTTTTGCCATCCGCGTTTGTGAGTTGTTCTCACTAAACTGTATTAACCAGACTATAAAAGTTCATGGTTACACAGAGTTTGTGTGTTGGTCCGTTATACTTCCGGATGGCAATGTTGTGAACTCCTTGGCCAAGCGCATTCTATCTATAGCCTGATACCGAAATCCAAAAGGACTGGCAGTTTGACGTCATTATTTGGTTTTTGCACCGCCTAGTGAGTTGTCGTTAGTAGAGCTCATGGAAACAAGTTATTTCATTGGTTGAACTATTGAATACAACTCACGATTTGTTTTCTTTTGTGGCAAAAGACTGGCATTTTGACGTCATTTTTTGGTCAGTTTCAGGCCATAACTTTACGAAGGCCACGCTATGAGTCTGTTCATAAAATAAGTATTATAAATAGATATTTGAACACTGCAGTTGTTAAAAGTTGTAAAATAAAGCACAGCGAAAGTTTCCAATATGTCTGTAAACAAACAGGAGTTTAAAACTATGTTTGACTTTGGAAAATCCATGCTTAGAATTTTTAAATTTCAGAAAAAATCCTCTGTTAGAAATCGTTAAAATGTATATCAATAAAACCACAAGACTATCACAAATTAGATGGTATTAAAATCCAGGCGAAATGTCAGGTAAAAATCACTCAAAACACGTAATTCTAAGATCAAAAGGGAAACAAGACTCTCCTGTCAGGCGTGGTACACAGATATAAAACAGATAAATAAAAAATAAATATCTATTCACGAATCAATAAAAACAAACCAAGTAAGAAAACACAAAAAGACAAACAAACCAACACAAAAATAACAGTAACAGACCAAACAAAATCAACAAAAAAAAGATAAAAAACAAAGAAACAAAACAACAATTTAAAAAAAAAAATTAAAAATCGACCTGTTTTGACTGGGACTCAAATCTCAGACCCCTTGGTTACCTGTCAGACAGGTGATCACGTGGTCTGATGTTTGAACCCCAGCCGGGACAGCAAAAAATTTTCGGACATTTTTCATTTTTTTGTGTCATGGTGTTTATCTTAGGAGTTTAAAACTACGTCTGACACTGCCACACACACATTTATATTCAGGTGTTCAATAATCAGGAATTTTGTGGATTCATTTCTAACTCGTTAGGTTCAGAATTGATACAGTTTCTAACATTGCATTAAAAAGCAAAAGAAACAACAAAAAAACACACACAAAAAACCCCCCAAACCCTGCCCCACCCCCCCCCCAAAAAAAAAAAAACAAAAAAAAAACAAAACAAGAACAAAACAAAAATACAAACAAAACAAAAATCTCCCCCAAAAAAACAACAAAAAACAAAGCAATACAAACTAAAAAACAAACAAACGAAAAACAACAAACAAATAAACAAGCAAACAAAAATGAATAGAAAAGAAGTTAAAACTACCAAAAAAAAATGTTTTTCCTACAACGTTAATTCTAAATTCTGTTTCTCTGGATCGAATCCATCGCGACATGATACCGTGTTGGGACGATTGGTCACAATTAGACAATTCCAATCACTCGCTTGTATTAGAAACCAAGTACTTTCCGCCAGGTCGTAAAGACCCAGCTATCCTATCAATATATAGAGGTGCCTAATTTACTCACGTTATCTCAATCAATGTTAGATGGACAAAGAGACCGTTCTACAAAATGATGTCATAATATTGTAGCACCGTCAATCCACCAGTGGTAAGCTATTTCATCTCGTAACGTTGTCAAGCCACTTTGAGCATGTTTGCTTTTCAGTTGGGTGACACGACATTGATGGCAACGTCAGGACCTGTCGTCGTAGAGGTACCCTTTGCCAAACATAAACTACAGCACATGACATCAATGTCAATGAGCACCGGACTATGGGCAGTGATGGATATTGTGCCGTAGCCATCGTTATGTTATAGCCTGACACTGAAACCCAAAAAGACTGGCAGTTTGACGTCATTGTTTGTTTTTGTTTTCACCGCCTAGTGAGTTGTTGTTAGTAGAGCTCATGGAAGCAAGTTATTTCATTGGCTGAACTATTGAATACAACTCAGGATTTGTTTTCTTTTGTGGCAAAAGACTGGCATTTTGACGTCATTTTTTGGTCAGTGTCAGGCTATAACTTTACGAAGGCCACGATTGTGCTCAAACAAAACGGAGCGTTTCAGTGGCTTGTTCTATGGAAACAAAGTAACAAAACAAAAACAAACAAAAACAAAGAGAAAAAAGAAAACACACACACACACACACACACACACACACACACAAATAAACAACAAGAAAAAAAACGAAAAAAACACACACACACACATAATTTATTTTTTTCTAAATCACACACACATACAGACACTATTATCTCATATTTATTTTGACAGACTAATGGATAAATGGATAGATAAATTAAAGGAGAGATCCAGTGAAAGAGAAATTATATATATAGAAAGAGAGAAAAAGAGAGAGATAGATAGATAGATAGATAGAGAGAGATAGAGAGAGAGAGAGAGAGAGAGAGAGAGAGAGAGAGAGAGAGAGAGAGAAATAGCTAAATATATAGATAGAAAGAGACAGATAGATAGATAGATAGATAGATAGATAGAGAGAGAGAGAGAGAGAGAGAGAGAGAAAGAGAGAGAGAGAGAGAGAGAGAGAGAGAGAGAGAAAGAAAATTAAAAAAAGGGGGGGGGGGTGATAAGCTATATTTCGGGAGAGTTATTTTGAGTAACACAAAATGATATATTATATATTTAGATGTACATAATCGTCTGTTCCAAATGTCTACGTGTTCGTCCTCGGGAATGAATAATCAATTCTATATCACCGAGTCAACGAGACCTTTAACAGACACAGAGAGAGAGAGAGAGAGAGAGAGAGAGAGAGAGAGAGAGGGAGAGAGAGAGGGAGAGAGAGAGAGAGAGAGAGAGAGAGAGAGAGAGAGAGAGAGAGAGAGAGGAGGGGGACAGACTTTACTGCCGTACTGGAATAAAAACAAACATAATTAAAAATTTGGCCAGAAAACTCGTCATTCAAATATCCATCGATTTAAATGACTCTCATCTTGGCAAGAACTCTCAAACCCGGGACTTCGGTAAAGTCCCAGATTTGAGAGGTTTTATTGGTCAAAATGAGAGTAATTTAAATCGATCGATATTTGAAGGACGAGTTTTCTGGCCAATTTTTTAATTATGTGTTTTTCCAGAATACGGCAGTAAAGTCTCCCCCCCCCTCTCTCTCTCTCTCTCTCTCTCTCTCTCTCTCTCTCTCTCTTTCCATCTCTCTCTCTCTCTCTCTCTCTCTCTCTCTCTCTCTATCAACTAACGTGACAACAAATCACTCACAATACACAACAACCACTAGGGCCTCCTCAGTACTCACGAAATGCGTTCCATCTCCATCACTACCCACGAATGGTACTCACCACCAAGTCAAGTCCACGACACGAGTGCTGGGACAATCCAAGAGGGATTCTCATTTTCTCTTCCCATAAAAAAACTCACCGCTGGAATCTCTCAAGGTATTTTAACCCTTTCACCGCCAAGATCGAATTTCTTTCAAACCAAAACCATAATTGATTTTATCTCATTGCGTATCGATTTCCTGACGCCGTGCGTTCTCAATCAATCGCTGACTCGTCCTGATCGATGTTATGCGTTTAGGTAAATTAATCACAACATCCATCACCCGGATATAACATACTCAAAAATAATATGATATTGTAGATAGAATGCGCTTGGCCAAGAAGTTCACAACATTGCCATCCGGAAGTATAACGGACCAACACACAAACTCTGTGTAACCATGAACTTTTATAGTCTTGTTAATACAGTTTAGTGAGAACAACTCACAAACGCGGATGGTAAAAACAATAACAAAAGCCTGAGTGACGTCATCTGCATACTATCTATAGATAGAATGAAGTTGACGTCACTTTGTTATTAATTTTTGCAATCCACGTTTATGAGTAATTCTCACGTAACTCTATTATCCAGACTATAAAAATTAATGGTTACACAGAGTTTTGCGTGTCGGTCCGTTATACTTCCGGATGGCAATATTGTGAGCTTCTTAGCTAAGCGCATATTATCTATAGATAGAACGATGTTGACGTCACTCAGGTCTTTGTTATTGGTTTTTGTCATCCACGTTTATGAGTAATTCTCACCAAACTGTATTAACCAGACTATAAACGACCAATATTACACATCGTTTTGTGTTATACTTCCGGATGGCAATGTTGTGAGTTTCTTTGTGAAGAACAGTTTTTAATGTCATCTATTTTGGTTACAACTGTAGAAGGAACGAAATTGACGTCACTCACCTCTTTGTTATTGTTTTTAGATAGCCATTTATTTGATAAGTTCTCAATAATTCTATAATCAGACAAAAAATGTTCAAGGATTTACCTTGATGCTGTGCGCTTGGTAAAGAAGCTCACAACATTGCTTGCCAGAAATATAATGGACCAACACACAAAACGATGTGAAACTTTGAACGTTTATAGTCTGGTTAACACACTTGAGTGAGAATTACTCATAAACGCGGATGGCAACAATGCATGCGAGTGTCGTCAACTTCGTTCTATCTATAGATAGTATGCGCTTGGCTAAGAAACTCACAACATTGCCATCCGAAAGTATAAGGGGCTAACACACAAAACTATGTGTAACCTTAAAAAAATATAGTCTGGTTGATACAGTTTAGTGAGAATTATTCATAAACGTGAATGGCAAAAAACAATATCAAAGACCAGTGACGTCAATTTCGTTCTATCTATAGCCTGATTGATAGAATTTAGTGAGAAGTAATAATAGACACTTAGACAGCCACGCCTCTCGGACAGTCGTCATCATGTAAACAATGGCATTGATTGGTGAACATAGCAAACGACAACAGGTTTTAATACGCTTCAACAGTCGTAACGTCACTTCCTTCCTAATGACGCATAGTAACTTAGTAAAACTGGCTCTAAACTATCGGAACAATGGCGGACGCCCGTATGAAATATTTCTCCGACGAGTATAAAAGCGTATTCAGAGGGGAAAAAAACCCATAAATTTGATCATGTTTTGACTTTTATACATTCTGATCACAAGGCATATGAAAAGTTCTAGCCAGCATGAAGAATATAAAGTAATGATTTTCTTTGTTTAGAACCAAGATGGCCGCCGTTGCCAGGTGGCGTGACATCAGACTATTGAATCCAATTTCGATGGCTTGTCTCTAAGTAAAATACCCACTGTTCTACCGCTTGATCAGCAGAACCAACGTTATGTGCAACCTTCACAATGGGAGCGATCTATATTCATGTTTTTGTCCAACCCAGTCATCGATCACATGATCTGTTGCTGTCCAACGATTGGACATTCCTCAATGTATCTAAACACGCTGCTTTGTTTATGAAAGATGTAAACATACCCATGAGTCATGCTGAGTAAAATGACCAATTGTAGCGTTGGATATTTCTTAAACTGACTGTGAACACGTTTCACTATGTGGGTCATTTTGAGCACAATTTGCAATGTGACCAGTGACCTCGAGCACGTGGAAATGTAATATAGATCGTGCCCATTTCGTATATTGTGATCGAGAAAATCATGTGAAAACTCGTCTCCCAATATCCGGTTTGAGTGAACCCGACCACAGGATGTAGAGGGTTAACACGGTTTTAATCAGACAGACACAAACAGCAGCCTGGTCTATTTATTTGAACAGAGATCAATATGGCACGGTTGTTTATGATCAGGCTATTATTGTCAACAATTACACATTCACATTACACACACATACACACAGACATACACACAGACACACACACAAATAATCACTCACACAAACACACACATATACACACAAACACACAAACAAACATACACACACAAATAATCACTCACACAAACACATATACACACAAACACACAAACAAACATACACACACAAATAATCAATCACACAAACACACATACATATACACACAAACACACAAACAAACATACACACACAAATAATCAATCACACAAACACACACATATACACACAAACACACAAACATACATACACAAATAATAACTAACACAAACACACACATATACACACAAACACACAAACATACACACACACAAATAATCACTCACACAAACACACACATATACACACAAACACACAAACAAACATACACACACAAATAATCAATCACACAAACACCCACACACACGCGCGCGCGCGCGCACTTATGTGACACCGTAAACGTTTATAATGTGATAGAGAGAATTGAGTGAAAACTAATCACCAAGATGGCGGTATTAATGCTCTGCCTTTATCCAAAATAATCACAACATTGCTATCCGGAAATATAGATAGTATGCGCTTGGCTAAGAAGCTCATAACATTGCCATCCGGAAGTATAACGGACCAACACACAAAACTGTGTGTATCCATAAACGTTTATAGTCAGGCTAATACAGTTCAGTGAGCACTACTCATGAACGCGGATGGCAAAAAACAGTAGCAAAGACCTGAGCGACGTCAACTTCGAACTATCTATATCTGGGTGGCGGATGTTATGAGTTATTTTGGATAAACACATAGCATCATAGTTTGAATGAGAGAAAGTTAGTGAGGACTCGTGGCAATGGCTGGCCAAAAAAAAACCAATAATAAAGAGCTGAGTGACGTCAGTTTCGATCCATCTATAAAGGGGAAAACAAAAAGAAAAAAGAAACAAAACATAACACACAAACAAACAAAAAACAAACAAATTCTATTGTTTCTAAACAAAAAGTTGTGTTTGTCCACGCGGGCTTCAGGGTGTGTCATAAATCTTGCGTTTTGATTGGTCAAATATCTACGAGGAGGCGGTGTCTCATTTTTTCATTCAGAAAGAAACTAAGCCTCAATAGATAGTATGCAGATGACGTCACTCAGGCCTTTATTATTGTTTTTGCCATCCGCGTTTGTGAGTTGTTCTCACTAAACTGTATTAACCAGACTATAAAAGTTCATGGTTACACAGAGTTTGTGTGTTGGTCCGTTATAGATAGTATGCAGATGACGTCACTCAGGCCTTTGTTATTGTTTTTGCCATCCGCGTTTGTGAGCTGTTCTCACTAAACTGTATTAACCAGACTATAAAAGTTCATGGTTACACAGAGTTTGTGTGTTGGTCCGTTTTACTTCCGGATGGCAATGTTGTGAACTCCTTGGCCAAGCGCATTCTATCTATACTTCCGGATGGCAATGTTGTGAACTCCTTGGCCAACCGCATTCTATCAATAGACACTTAGATAACCACGGCTCTCGGACAGTCGTCATAATGTAAACAATGGATGTGATTTGGTTAGCATAGCAAGCTACACGGGTTTTACTATCGGTGGTATGTGTTTAGATAAAATACCCACTGTTCTACCACTTGGTCAACAGAACCAACACAGAAAACGATGTGTAAACTTAGACGCTTATAATAGTTTGATAGAGAAATTCTGTGATAAGTATTAGGTTAGAGAGAGAGAGAGAGAGAGAGAGAGAGAGAGAGAGAGAGAGAGAGAGAGAGGTTATTTTCATTCACGTTATTGTTTATAAACAACCATGTTTGTCCGAGCACGTTCGAAGGTATG
>NC_088366.1:2253732-2303732 GCF_034508935.2 Berghia stephanieae | reverse complement strand
TACAAAATGAGAATAAATTTAAAAAGATTAAAGAAAGGAAAACATCAACCAAAATATGAAGTAGGATTTCTGAAAACAAATCAAGATCTTAAAGAAAAGTTTGTTATTGAGGTAAAAAACAAATTCCAATTGCTAGAAGTAGAAGATCTAACTGATACAGATGAATTATGGAACGGAATTTAAACCTCAATTAATGAAGCTATACAAGAAAATACATCACAAAAATTAGAAAAGAGAATAAGAAGTGGATGATTAATGAAGTGCTAGGACTAATGGAAGAAAGAAGGCAAAATAAATCAGATGTAGAAAAACATAAAACCTTAACAAAGAAAATAAAGAAAAAATGTAATGAAGCAAAAGAGAAATGGATAAATGATCAGTGTCTAGAAATAGAAATAAAACAAAACAGTAATAGCAAATTTATACATGAAAAGATAAACGAAGTCAGTGGCAAAAGAGTTTATTCAAGCACAGGATGCATAAAAGCTAAAGATGGCAATGTTTTGATGGATAGAACAGATGTGTTGAATGTGTTGTGGTCAGAGTATATAGAGGAACTTTTTGATGATGAAAGAGAAAAACTAACAATAAACAAAGAGATAGACGGGCCACCAATTTTTGAGGAAGAAGTAGAAGCAGCTATTGATAAAACGAGTTAAGCAAAGCAACAGGCCCTGATAATATCCCAATAGAAATTATCACAACATTAGAGGATTTAGGTTTAAACACCGTGACAAATCTATTGAATAAGATATATGACAGTGGTAAAATTCCAGATGATTTATTAAAGTCAGTGTTTATAACACTTCCAAAGTCACCAGGGGCCATGGAATGTGAGTTACAACGAACGATTAGTCTTATGAGTCACTTCACGAAAATTCTTTTAAGAGTACTAATGAACAGAATGAGGAAAGTCTATAACCAGAGATATCAAGAACTCGATTTGGACTTGTCCCTGACAAAAGTAAAAGAAATGTTATTTTCAACATATCAATGTCGATGGAAAAATGTATTGAAGTACAGAAAGACCTAATTATCTGTTTTATTGATTATTCAAAGGCAATTGATAAGGTTAGACATAGTAAATTATTTAATATCCTTGAAGGACTAGACATAGATGGAATAGCTAAGGATTATTAGAAACTTATATTGGAATCAAAGTGCAGCCGTCAAGATTGAAGGAGAATTCAGTGAATATAAAAAAAAATTAAAAGAGGTGGTAGACAAGGATGTGTTTTGTCACTAGACCTTTTTAATATCTACAGCGAAACAATTATTAGGACGTTAGGATATAGCCCAGGCATTAATGTCAATGGTGAGAATATCAATAATATAAGATATGCAGATGACACAGTACTAATTTCAGACTCAAAAGAAAATGTACAATTACTCCTCGATAAAGTAGTTACAGAATGGAAACTTTTGGGTATATTTAAATGTAACAACACACAATGCATGGTTGTATCAAGGAGAGAAAGAAATCCAACATGTAACTTAATATGCAGATGAAAAACGATAAAACAAGTTAAGGCATTTAATTATCTTGGGTGCATAATAACTTCAGATGGCAGATGTAGCACAGAAATAAAACGAAGAATTGAAATTGCGAAAGAGAGTTTTGATAAAATGAGTCTAATTTTCAAAAACCACAAAATTTCAATGCCAACAAAACAGAGTTTTGAGGCTTATGTATGGTCAGTATCTTTATATGGCTGTGAAAGTTGGACAATTACAGAAGATATTAGAAAGAAACTAGAGGCAGCAGAGATTCTTAACATCCTTCTAAGAATCTCATGGACAGAGAAGAAAACTAATGAAGAAGTATTAGAGCAAGCTGAAACTAAAAGGTTATTAATTCGTGCAATAAGAAAAAGACAAATGCAATTTTTAGGGCACCTAAATCGACATAAATGTATTGAACATCTTGCTCTCACAGGAAAGATAGAAGGTAAAAAGAGTAAAGGTAGACCAAGAAAAACATATTTGAATAGTTTGAACAGCTGGGTGGCATAGAAAGAGAAGAGTAATATTAGTTTTCTGTGTTTGTCTGATCAGAGAGATGAATGGCGTACCTTGGTCACCGATTTCTTTAACTTGAAGATTATTATTATTATTATTATTATTATTATTATTATTATTATTATTATTATTATTATTATTATTATTATTATTATTATTATTATTATTATTGTTATTATTATTGTTATTATTATTGTTATTATTATTATTATTATTATTATTATTATTATTATTATTATTATTATTATTATTATTAATAATAATATTACTTTTATCATACTTTTAAGACTTATATTATAATACCTTGTTCACTCTCATATCACACCGCATAAAATTGTCGGTAACATATGCAATACAACGGAGGTCACTGTATATCCACTGAATTCGAGAACGTTGGAAGAGAAAGAGTTTTGTTGATGTCTTCGACACAATCCCAAGTGGAATTCCTCGCAGACTTTGATGATTCTGTGACAGTTGTCCGAATCCAGAGAGAAACAAGTTATCGTTATCGGTCCGATTGAGGCGCTGTCTGTGTCACTGGCATTGGAGTCAACTGGCAGAGGGTAGGGCGGGTGTATTTGGGGGAAAAAATAATAATAAAGGAGGGGCTGGCAGGGGCAGGCGGGGGAAGGGGGGGAGGGGGGGGGGGGGCAGAGGGTGGTAGGGCAGGTTGTACATTGGACGGTGGGGGTAGAGAGATAAGGCGATTGGGGGGTGGGGGGAGTGGGGAAGGGTAGAGAATGGAATGGAGGTGAGGGGTGATAGATTATTGATAGAATGAATGCGAAGAGAAGGGGGTTGTGGGGGTGGGGGGTGAATGAAGAGATGAACATGTGCTTGTAAGAGAGATAGATAGATAGATAGATAGATCGATAGAGAGAGAGAGAGAGAGAGAGAGAGAGAGAGAGAGAGAGAGAGAAAGTGGATGGAAGGGAAAATGTACTAGTTAGAAAGAGAGTAAGAGAAAGTGAGAGAGAGAGAGAGAGAGGGGGGAGGGGAAGGGAGAGAACGAGAGAGACAGAGAGAGAAAAGAGAGAAAAGATATATATATATATATATATATATATATATATATATAGAGAGAGAGAGAGAGAGAGAGAGAGAGAGACAGAGAGAGACAGAGAAAGATAGAGAGGGAGGGGGAGAGAGAGTGGGTGGAAGAGAACAAATGTACTAGTAAGAAAGAAAGAGAGTGAGAGAAAGTGAGAGAGATAGAGAGAGAGAGAGAGAGAGAGGGGGGGGGGGCGGGGAAGGAAGAGAACGAGAGAGACAGAGAGAGAAAAGAGAGAACAGAGAGAGAGATAGATAGATAGAGAGAGTGGATGAAAGGGAAAAATGTACTAGTTAGAAAGAAAGAGAGTGAGAGAAAGTGTGAGAGAGAGAGAGAGAGGGGGGAGGGGAAGGAAGAGAACGAGAGAGAGAGAGAAAAGAGAGAAGAGAGAGAGAGAGAGAGATAGATAGAGAGAGTGGATGAAAGGGAAAAATGTACTAGTTAGAAAGAAAGAGAGTGAGAGAAAGTGTGAGAGAGAGAGAGAGAGAAAAGAGAGAAGAGTGAGAGAGAGAGAGAGAGAGAGAGAGAAGGTACTTTGTTATATCTTCATAGTGTTAAAAGTTGATATACACAATAGACTGCCCTTATCTGAAAAAATAAATAAATAAATAAGCAGAAACCAAACTAAATGAAAAACAGAGTAAAGAAAAACAACAGACAGCAAAACAAAATGATAATAAAATAAAAAGATAAAAACAACAGACAGCAAAACAAAATGATAATAAAATAAAAAGATAAAAACAACAACAACCCGTATTTATAATTTTTAGTCAAGCTTTTTTTTATATAGCACAATATCCACTAAACGTGCTCAAAGCGCTTTACAAAGGGTTTCTGACTAACAGCAACACACGACACAAAGACAGAGACTGTTAGACGAGAATACATTTTTACCGAAAGTGACAACGGCCAGGTATTCATTTTACACTTGAGTACTGTGAGAGAATGTGAGTAAAGAGCCTTTATCAAGGACTCAACTATGCAAGGCTCGAACCCAGGACCTTCCGATCCGAGGCGAGTGTCATACCACTAGACTACATAGCCCCACCAAAAGCCAGAAAACTTATCATTCTAATCATATTGATTGACTAGGGGAATCGACTTGGGGCTGCCATCTTTTCAAAATCTTTCACTTGACAAACGTCCCAGGTTTGAGCCTTTTTCACAAGATGAGAGTCATTGTTATCCATCGATGAATTAAGGATAGTTTTCTGGCCTAAATTGTTAACTCTTTATCCAGAGTGGCAAAAGGGGGTTTGGGGGTGGGGGGGGGGGGGTTATAATAGATGGAACTAGACAAGTGGGACAGTTGGGAGGGGGGGGGGGTAGGGAAGTGAAGAGCCTGTTGGGGGGTAACATGTAATTATGGCAGAGAGAGGGAGAGAGGGAGAAAGAGACACACACAGAGAGAGAGAGAGAGAGAGAGAGAGGGAGAGAGATAGACAGAAAGAGAACGAGAGAGAGAGAGAGAGAGAGCGAGAAGTACAGAGAAATAGAGAATGAGATAGAGAGGGGGACAGAGAAACACACACACACACACACAGACACACAGAGGGACAGAGAAGCACACACACACACGCACACACAGAAAGAGAGAGAGAGAGAGAGAGAGAGAGAGAGAGAGAGAGAGAGAACCTGACAGGATAATGATTTCTCCTGACACAAGAAGGGTCTATTTACAATGCATATAATCACAATTCCTACAGATTCTACAGCCCATTAAAGGCCTTTTAATGACGACGTATAAACACTAATTATAATACACATAGTAAAAATCGGACAATTATTGTATTTCAGGTAGGCTGACCTTTGTAACATTCAGACTCATCGCATTTCGTCAAACGAGTATTTCTCATCTTAATCAATACATTAGAAAAAAGCAGGGGATAGATAAACAAACAGATAAATGAATTGATGCATATATTCAATACCTGAACTTTTTTTTTTTAAAGAAAAATGTATGCCCTTTCGCCATGACATCATCAGATATCGTTGCCTCGGCATTCCACGAAGGAAATAAGATAGATAATGGCCATGATCTATATTAACTTTCCATGTGATCGAGGTCATTGGTCACATTGGAATATGTGCTCAAAGTGACACACTTAGTGAAAAGTGTTCACAGCTTTTTAAATATCTAACATCACGATTGGTCATTTGGTTCAGCTTGACACATGGGTATGTTTATAACATTTGTAAACAAAGCAGCGTGTTTACATTAGTTAAGAAATATCCAATCATTGAAGAGCAACAAATCATGTGATTGATGACCTGGTTGAACGAAAACATGAATATAGATCGCTCCTATTCATCAACGAAGATATCTGATGTCAACAAAAATCACCCTGAGCTTTAATTTGTGCAATATTCACTAAAATGTGCTCAACGCGCTTTACAGGGGAGGGTGCCTTCGCTAAAAGAGGGCAAAGTGGCCGAGTGGTTAAGGCACATTGCACTATGATCCGGAAGGTCCCGGGTTCGAGGCCCGCTTCAGACACTTTCGTTTTTTTTTGTTTTTTTTGTTCTTTGTTTTTTTTTTGTTTTTTTTTTTTTCATTGGGTAAGGATTTTAACCCCCGATTAGCTCACTTAGAGAATATGTGTGATTCCTGTGGACATCAGTTTGATGAATTATCCATATTCCTTCATGGAATGTCTTGGCGACGATATCTTATGATGCTGTGGCGGAAGGGCGGAAGTTTTTTTTAGTCCACAGCAACACTTAACAAGGAGGACGAGACATGGAGCCTGATAGGCGATATTCATTTCTATTTTGGATAGATACAATGTTTACTTTGTACAAGAAACAACAACATTCCTCCCAGACACCTCAAACCAACCTCCCTGACGATTCCAGGAACCCTGGAGGAAACAACGTTGTAGGAGAATATGTAAATACTACGAGGTGAGAACAAATAATATATATATAGATAGTATGCAGATGACGTCACTCAGGCCTTTGTTATTGTTTTTGCCATCCGCGTTTGTGAGTTGTTCTCACTACACTGTATTAACCAGACTATAAAAGTTCATGGTTACACAGAGTTTGTGTTGGTCCGTTTGACCTCCGGATGGCAATGTTGTGAACTCCTCGGCCAAGAGCGTTCTATCTATATAATAATAATACTTACCACGATGCTGGATTCAAACTGACTCCAACATCGTGGTAAATATTACAATAATGAGTCGCTCCAATGTTACATGTCGAGCACTATTCGTACCATATTTGTATCCAACACGATTCAATATATATATATATATATATATATATATATATATATATATATATATATATATATATATATATATATATATATATATATTATATGTATATTATAGAGAGAGATAGAGTAGAGCTATATAGAAAGATAGATATACAGATAGATAGATACATAGAGAGATACATAGAGAGACAGAAGGAGACAGAGACAAAGAGAATAAAAAAAGAAAGAGAGAGAGAGAGAGAGAGAGAGAGAGAGAGAGAGAGAAATAGAGAGAGAGAGAGATAGAGAGAGAGAGAGAGCATTCAATTAAGTAAAGCATGATAACCTTTCGCGCACACACACACACATACACATACACACACAAAAGCTCTCTCTCTCTCTCTCTCATACACACACATACACACACACACACACACACACACACACACACAAATGTACACACAAATACGTTATCGATTCTTTCCTATCCTTGAGAAAAGGAATTTCGTCATTTTAATTCACAATGGAATGGGCATAATATCATCGTCCCGTCTGCTCATTGCAACCCTCACCACCCCTTCCCCTCACCCCCCCCCCTCCCCCCCCACCAAACCCTCCCAGAACCACCTCCCCTCCCCCCTCCCCTTCATCCCTTGCATGCCCATCCCCCAGGGGACTGCACTGCCATATATTCTGATAAAAACGTTGCACAGACAGCTCGTTTAATCAGATGACATGTAATCATGAAGGATATTGAATAATATGGCGAAATTGAATCCAGTGAGCTTTTAATAGGAAGGACGGTTGGTGGTCTCCCCTTGCTCGTCCAATCAAATCCTTACCTGCCTATTGGAAACAGAAAGAGAAAAGAAAATCGTACAGGGGAAATAACCGTGAAATTATAATTATCCTTTAAAAATTACAAGTTTGTCCTTTGTGCACGAACGTAATACTAACAGGTGTCATTTCTTGTCTACATGTCTAGTGTACATGTTGGCTTGGAACCATTGTAAAGCGCCTTGAGCCGTTGCCTTCGTGACTATCGAGTAACGAAGGTCACGCTTGAGCCCGTTTAGTTGATATTGCGCATTATAAAACATCAAGGATGTACCCTGCTATGCTCAGGTGTAAAGTAAGTACCTGGCCGTTAACAGCGTTGTTTTTGTTGAAAATAAAATGTGATATCGCCTAACAGGCGTCATGTCTCGCTCTACATGATACGTGTTGCTGAGGATCAGGGGCCCTTTGTAAATGGCTTAACATTGGTTTAGTGGATATTGCGCTATATAAAATCTCAAGGTTCTTTGGGTTTTTATTCGACGTTCCCTGCGGGCGGTTTTCAGTCGCTGGCTTATCTACCTTTGTGCCGCTATGTTTCCTAGTGGAACGACACTCGCTTTCGAATCGGAAGGTCCTGGGTTCGAGTTTCCCTTGGCGCATAGTTGAGTCCTTGGAAAAAGGCTCTTTACTCACATTCTCTCACTTTGCTCAGGTATAAAATGAGTACCTCACTCTTAACAGCGTTGTCTCTCTCGGGAAAAAATGTAATACCGCCTAACAGGCTTCATGTCTCGTTCTACATGTTACATATTGCTGTTGGTCAGGGACCCTTTGTAAAGCGCTTTGAGCAAGTTTAGTGGATATTGCGGTATATTAAAGCTCTAGTTTTAAATTAATTTTCCTTCACAGAATGCCACGTTGCTGAGAGCCAATCCTTTGTTGTTTGTTTGTTTGTTCAAATCTGACAATCTATTGATCCCATTTTTATCTTGCCTCTGTATGTAAATATTCGACTGTATATCATTATAACATTTAACATGTAGGACGAGACATGGCGCCAATAGGATTCAATAGTCTGATGTCACGTCGCCCAGCAACCAGCAACTTGGTTCTAAACAAAGAAAATCGGTACTTTTTTATTCTTCATGCTGGCTAGAACATTTTCACATGTTATGTGATCAGAATGTATAAAAGTCACAACATGATCAGATTTATAATACTTTTCTCCTCTGGATACACATTTATGCTCGTCGGAGAAGTATTTTTTAAGGGCGTCCGCCATTATTCCGATAGTTTATAACCAGTTACTAAGTTACTATGAGTCAATAGGAGGGAAGTGACGTCACGACTGTTGAACCCTATTAGGCGATATGACATCGTTGATTCCACAGTGTCCAATAGATTACATGATACTATAGATTGAATGAAGTTGACGTCACTCAGCTCTTTGTTATTGTTTTTTGCCATCCGTGTTTATGAGTAATTCTTACTAAACTGTATTAGCCAGGCAATAAACGTTCAACGTTACACGTACTTTTGTGTGTTGGTCCGATATACCTCCGGATGGCAATGTTGTGAGCTTCTTAGTAGCGCATACAATCTATAAAAATGTTGAAAATCACCTCCTCATGTTGATCTATACTTATGATTCAAATTATTGAAATGACCACTGGTCAGTCCAGCCTTGACCACACTTATAAAATCTCTTGTCCTTTCCCTGATAATGTCACACCCCAGAACAATACTGACCATATTTCTGCAAAACACATATCATTCATTTTGGTCGGTTTAATTGGCCTTGAACTTGTCCAAAAACTCTTATACATAACGTTCATGTGAAGTCTCAGGATTGATATTTTTTACAAGTTCAAGGTCAATTTAAACGATCGATATCTGAAGTACAAGATTTTTGTCAAAATTGAAACCAACGTAATAATCTGTTTTGTCAGATCCAGGCACGAAGAACGAAATAATGGCCGCTAAAGCCAACATATGATGGGCAGCGACGTTATGTCTAGCATGCCAAAGTCAGACTTTCAAATTTCACTTAATAATGGCAATTTTGTGAGCTTCTTAACCAAGCGCATATTATCTATAGATAGAATGAAGAAGACGTCACTCGGGTCTGTGTTATTGATTTTTGTTTTTTTTTTTTGCCATCCACGTTTATGAGTAATTCTCACCTAACTATATTATCCACACTATAAACGTTCAAGGTTGCACAGAATTTTGTGTGTTGGTCCGTTTTACTTTCGGATGGCAATGCTGTGAGCTTCTTATCCAAGCGCATATTATCGATACCTGTCATGGTCATGTGACTGTTATACCTGGCCTGATAGGGATAAACGTATTGTGGTTCATTTCATTCACTGATTCAATAATCGTCCTATTTACAGATCGGCTAATTCTTATCGCAATTTGTGACGTATCGTCACTAAACGGTTTTATGTCTTGGTGAAGCAGATGCCAAAAATATTTTAGAGTACAAAATAAAATAAAAACATTTTAAATTGTATTATTTTTCACTATTAAATCTATTCGTTTTTGTTTTGTTTTTTTTTGCAATCGGAAGATCCTGGATTCGAGCCTTGCTCGCCCCATAGTTGATACCTTGGAAAATGCTCTTTACTCACATTTTCTCACCGTACATAGGTGCAAAATACGTACCTGGCTGTTAACAGCGTTGTCTTTGTCGGAAATAAATCGTGTCTCGTTCTACACGTTACGTGTTGCTGTTGATCAAGAACCCTTTTTGGTAGCGCTTTGAGCACATTTAATTTACTCGATATTGCTTTCTTGTTTTAAAGTATTCAATAAGACATATATAATACGATATGCCAAAGTTTTAATTTTTATAAACAACACACAAAACTATGTGTCAACTTGAACGTTTATAGTCTAGTTAATTCAGTTTAGTAAGAATGACTCATAAACGTGGATGGCAAAAAACAAAACAAAAGAAAAACAATAACAAAGACCTGAGTGACGTCAACTTCGTTCTATCTATATCACCCCGGCATGATAGCGTTTAGAGATGGTGGGTAACAATTTATTTATTCCGTGTCGTTGTTATCGTCAGTTTCTAGTTGTCACCAACACAAACATGACAATTCAATAGGGGCGTATCTGGTTTGTGCCATGGCCATGCTCGTGTTTTGTTTATCGTTTGGTAGTTCAATCTTGACCATCGCATCAAGCTAACAAGGCTCACTTGTTTGTGTGAAATTCACGGCCTGTCATTGATCTGAGGGGATAAACATCAGGTTTTAAGCTTTTTCAGAAATGGTCGTTACAGGTATGTGAGTGGATTCCATGTCCAAACCAATAAATAAGAAAGTTGTAGTTGTGGATCTTGTGGTAGAATGGTACTCGTCTACAAACTGGTATAGATAGAATGAAGTTGATGTCACTCCGGCCTTTGTTACTGTTTTTTTTCATCCGCGTTTATGAGTAATTCTCACTAAACTGTATGAACCAAACTCTAAACGTTCAAGATTACACATAGTTTGGTCTGGTGGTCCGTTAAACTTCCGGATGGCAATGTTGTGAGCTTCTTAGTCAAGCTCACACTATCTATAGAAAGTATGTAGCCTTAATTAATTCTTGATATATATTTTTCAATGAGTATGAGTAAGAGGAATGAAGTTCTTATTTGTTTTCTTTTCATCAATTTTCCATTATTCACAGGGGAATTCACCTGTGACCCAAATAAATTTGAGGTCAGCTTGGAGATGCTGCAGTCTTTTAACGAAATGGGCTATTTTCTGATCAGAGGATTTCTATCCAGAGAAGAACTAACCAAAATAAAATCATCCGTGGAACATGATCGCTTCCTTCAGCATAGTTTTGGACACGAGAACAGTCACGGAAAAGAATATCGAAAGGTTATGTGGAGGCATCCCGGAAGTGACGTCACCGGAATGCTGACGCGTTGCGAGAAGCTTGTAGGAACGTGTGAAAAAGTTCTAGGAGGAGAGGTGTACCACTATCACACAAAACTAATTTTAAAATCGGCCCGAAAGGGCGGGAAACTTCTTTGGCACCAGGATTATGGCTACTGGTACAAAAACGGATGTCTTTTCCCTGACATGCTCAGCGTCTTTCTCCCTTTGGACAGATGCTCCAAGGAAAGCGGATGTCTTGAGATTCTGGAAACATCCCATCGTTGCGGACGTATTGACCACGCTATGAAGACGGGGCAGACGGGTGCAGATGTGGACAGAGTGAACCAGTTGAGAAACGTATGCCCTCACAAATTCGTTGAAATGGAAGCGGGGGATGCTTTGTTTTTTCATTGTAACTTGCTTCACACCAGTGGGGCTAATGTCAGTGAGAGCAAACGTTGGGCGCTCATCCCGGCTTACAACAGACGTTCGAATAACCCTGTTTACCAACATCATCATCCCCAATACACCCCTGTCCACAGAGTACCGGATTCAAGTATTCTATTGTGTGAAAATCTGGATGATCTGAGTGGGAAAGAGTTCAATGGACCCGATGATGACAAGACGAGGTCTTTTAAAGGGTAGAGGATATTGTTTTTTTTAAAGTGAAATGGTATGCCAATATTGTCATCATTATCATTATCGTCATTGCCGTGGTAGTCATCATCATCATCATCATCATCATCATCATCATCATCATCATCATCATCATCATCATCATCAACAACAACAACAACATTTACTTAACAATTTCTAGAATTACTATATTTCTAACTGTTTGATTTCTTCCTTTGTATATATCTAATTTCGTTTTGTCATATTAGAATTGTGTGTGTGTGTGTGTCTGTGCTTGTGTTTGTGTGTCTGTGTGTGTTTGTGTGTATGTGTGTGTGTGTAAGAGAGAGAGATGAAGAGGGGAAATAGAAAGAGAGAGAGAGAGAGAGAGAGAGAGGAAGAGAGCGAGAGAGAGAGAGAGAGAGAGAGAGAGAGAGAGAGAGATATGAAGAGTGACACACGCGCACAAATAAGTATATATATATGTGAAATCGAACGCTTGCATCATCAGGTGTTTTGACACAATAAATATAGCACTAAAATGCATAACGACAATGGTTTAAACACAAATAAATGAATGTCACATTTGTTTGGTGTTATCGGTGGCATATATTGACATTTTCTCTCATGCAGCCATTCTTCCCCAGCACAAACTAAACAGCAATATCCAAAATAATTTAAAATGTAACAGGCCAACGATAAAATGAACATTCGGTTTTTAAGACTTACGTTAATTAAGACCACTCTATCTCTCTTTCTCTCTACTTATCTCTCTCTCTCTCTCTCTTCCTCTTTATCTCTCTTTCTTTCTTTTTCTCTCTCTTTCTTTCTTTCTTTCTTTATTCCTTTCTCTTTCTGTCTCTGTCTCTCTGTTTCTCTCCATCTCTCTCTCTGTGTGTCTCTGTCTCTCTCTTTCTCTTTGTCTCTCTCTGTTGTCTTTCTCTCTCGGTTTCCCTCTGTCACTCTCTCTATCTCTCTCTCTCTCTCTCTTTCTCTCTCTCTCTCTCCGGCTCTCCCTCTTTTACCTAAACACATATATTAATATACACACTCTCTCTCACACGCACACACACACACACGCACACACACACACACACATACACACAAATTGATCTGACAACATCAATAAGTTCCAGCCCACATCTGTGCCATTCCCAAGCGGCTCCATGTCCCAGCCATTACAGACATCTATCAATCAAACATAGTCGACGAGCAAGTCCCAGGGCAAGACACTCTGTCAACAGTGACTAAACGCCTGGATACTCCACGGACACTGGGGAACAATGCGGTGTGGCTGGGGCTATGAGGTGAGGGGGGGGGGGGAACTTGATTTGGGACCAATTGCGGCTGTGGTATGGGACTCACATTTGGATACGAAAAGGCCTAAATATAAGTCCTGCTCGGACCGTGTGCAGAATGATGACGATTATGATAATAATGATAGTAATAATAATAATAATAATAATAATAATAATAATAATAATAATAATAATAATATATAATAATAATAATAATAATAATAATAATAATAATAATAATAAGATAATAATAATAATAATAATAATAATGATAATAATAATAATAATAATAATAATAATAATAATAATAATTGCGCTTATATAATGAATCGGAGGACTTTATGTCATTGACAATAAAACCTCGGAAATAAATAGAAACATGAAAACATGACATACAAATTATAGCAGCAACAGGTATATAGAAAATCAAAATATTTAGTTTTACATATTACGTGTTGCTGTTGGTCGGGGACCCTTTGTAAAGCGCTTTGAGCACGTTTAGTGTATGTTGCTCTATACAAAAGCTAAAGCTTAAATCTAGAAAACTACGACTTGTCCTTCAGATCTCGGTCGATCAAAATGGATCTCATCAAGAACTCTTAAACCATGACGTTCCTTGAAGACTTCGAGAAGTCCCAGGTTTTACCGTTTTTGCCAAGGTGAGGGTTATTTTACCTTACCTACCGGGGAGTCCCGTCTCCCTACAGAGGTTGAATGTCATGGAACGCCATTCTTCACGCTCAAGGGCCATTACCGAGCAGTCGATTATCGTTTTGCCAGTTGTTGCCTCCACATTTCTTATCCAGGACATCCTTGGTTTGCCCCGTCTTTTCTACCAGATACTTTTCCCTCCAGTACTGGTTTTTAGAATGTGTTGTGTCTCCAAATGTTATTTTAATCTACCAATATTTTAAGGAGGAGTATTCTGGCCAAAATATTGAATTACGTTGTTTTTTCTGGGTATGGCAGAAAGGTGCTTAACGAGAATAATAATTTGTCCAAAGTAATCAATCCCCGCTCCTTGCCTCCATCTCCCCCCCCCTTCCGCCCGCCCTCCCCATCCTCCCCACATCCCCTGCAATCGGTCCAAGAGTCTATACGTATCCTGTAATACATACAAGCAGGGACAAATATTGGCATTTCTCACGTGCAAAGCGGCTCACCACTGCCCATAATAGAAGGGCTCACTCAGTGTTACGGCTTGCCCTGTTCCCTGGGGCCAGGAATGGCAAGACAAAGACTATTAGCACCACGCAGGCTTTCATTATGGATCACATCACACGTTCTTTTTCCTGCCTCCCCCCCCCCCACCATCTCTCTATCTCTCTCTCTATCTCTCTATCACTATATCTGTTTCTCTATCCCTCTATCTCTTCCTCTCTCTCTCTCTCTCTCTCTCTCTCTCTCTCTCTCTCTCTACTTATCCCTCCTGTGCTTCTTACACTGTTGGGTGAAGTGGGGTGAGGGCGAAAAAGGTTGGGGAGGGGGAAGGCGTGAAAACAATAACTTGTTCAAATATCTCTAGGTCTCTTTCTCTCTCTCTCTCTCTCTCTCTCTCTCTCTCTCTCTCTCTCTCTCTCTCTCTCTCTCTCACACACACACACACACTCTCTATCTATCTATCTATCTATCTATCCATCCATCCATCTCTTTCCCTCTCTATCCCTTTTCCTCTCTCTGTCTATCTCTCTTTATCTATCTGTCTATCTATCTATCTATCTATCTATCTATCTATCTATCTATCTATCTATCCATATATCCATCCATCTATTTATCTATAGATAGATAGATAGATAGATGGATGGATATATGGATAGATAGATAGATAGATAGATAGATAGATAGATAGATAGATAGATAGATAGATAGATAGACAGATAGATGAATAGATATAAAGATAGATATATAGATAAAGAGAGATAGGTAGAGAGAGAGAGAGAGAGAGAGAGAGAGAGAGAGAGAGAGAGAGAGAGAGAGAGAGAGAGAGAGAGAGAGGCACGTTGAAAGAAATATATAATAATTTTATCGATAAACAATTGAACTTGAACGCTGCTCCAAGTTCACTGATGGACAAAGATGCTCAAGTTGATTGGGATGTAATAGCTATTGATCCTATTTATCCACCCAAGTGGAAGAAATTGGAATCACCTCAATACAGCCGTACTCTGGGGGAAAAAAAACCTACTTAAATAATTTGGCCAGAAAACTCGTCCTTCAAATATCGATCGATTTAAATGACCCTCATCTTGGCAAAAATCTCTCACACCTGGTACTTCGCGAAGTCCCAGGTGTGAGAGGTTTTTGCCAAGATGAGGGTCATTTAAATCGATCGATATTTTAAGGACGAGTTTTCTGGCCAAATTTTTAAATATGGGTTGTTTTTATTCCAGTATTGATCTGCCCAACCAAGTGTAAGAAATTGTAATCATCTCAGTAGGATCTCAGCCACACTGACAGCCACACTGACAGCTACATTGACAGCCACACTGACAGCCACACTGACAGCCACACTGACAGCCACTTTGACAGTCATACTGACAACCACACTGACAACCACACTGACAACCACACTGACAACCACACTGATAGCCACACTGACAACCACACTGACAGCCACACTGACAGCCACACTGACAGGCACACTGACAACCACAATGACAAACACACTGACAGGCACACTGACAGCAACATTGACAGCCACACTGATAACCACACTGACAGCCACACTGACAGCCACACTGAGAGCACACTGACAGGCACACTGACAGCCACACTGACAGCCACACTGACAGCCACACTGACAGCCACAATGACAGACACACTGACAGCTACACTGACAGCCACACTGACAGCCACACTGACAGCAACACTGATAGACACACAGACAGCCACACTGACAGCCACACTGATAGACACACTGATAGACACACTGACAGGCACACTGACAGGCACACTGACAGCAACACTGATAACCACACTGACAGCCACACTGACAGCCACACTGATAGACACACTGACAGCCACACTGACAGCCACACTGACAGCCACACTGACAGCCACACTGACAACCACACTGACAGCCACACTGACAGCCACACTGACAGACACACTGACAGACACACTGACAGCCACACTGACAGCCACACTGACAGGCACACTGACAGCAACACTGACAGAGACACTGACAGCAACACTGACATCCACACTGATAGACACACTGACAGGCACACTGACAGGCACACTGACAGCCACACTGATAGACACACTGACAGACACACTGACAGCACACTGACAGCCACACTGATAGACACATTGACAGCCACAATAGCATCTGCACTGACAGCCACACTAACAAAACAACAGTTTACATTTTAACCAGATTACGATTACTTTGAATAATTTCGCTTTCGGGGACCCGATAGCTCGGTTGGTAGAGCACTCGCTTCACACGCTAACGGACTGGATTAGATCCAGGGAGCAGTCGGGAATTTTTCAATGACTCCCTAACCACAAAGCAGTGATTGGGTAGCTTGGTCTGTTAGATCTGGCGGAAAGTACTTTGCAATATACTAGTGGTCGATCAAAAGGGATTGTAGGCAATTGGTAATGTTCGTTTCACGCTACAGAAACCGGGATAAATTACGACTCCATGGGCCCAATGCCTCTAAAGGGCTATCTTTGAATGATTTGCTTCTTTATAACAGTCATTCAGATCCATTGGGCTCATGAAGCCGGAGCTTATCCCGAATTCTTAAGGACAACACAAATGCTTGCTACCATTTGGAAGAGCGTTAGTAAAATCTATATATATCAACTATAAAAAAAAAGAACAAAATGCCAAAAACGGAACGTTTCGTGTTCAAAACCATTCTTCCGTCAACAATTATTGTTGGCTGATGAAAGATTTCGAATCCGTAACGTTGCGTATTTTGGTATTTTGTTTACTTTTAAAGTTATTTTCATTTTTTAGAAAAACATTGGTGGTTTCTGAAGTTTAAGAAAATAAATCATTATAATTAGAATCCGATGACCACACATGTGCAGGTCTGATAACCGAACGCAATTATGGGCCTGCTTTAACACTTAGTCGGGAAATGGATGGGACACACCCTGTCAAGAGACCCATCCATCGCAAGGACAACACTTGACTGGAACCCCTTACCTTGTGAGGCGAGTGGTCTACCAACTGAGCTATCAGGACCCCCGAGGTCGTTGGAGGTCATTTGAGGTCATTGGGGGTCATTGGAAGGGAATACAAATTAGATTCTTGAACTTCTACGTTTGAAATTTTGCGCAGTGGAACTGAGCAGAGAATTTGTGACGTCTCAACTTCTACTCTTCCGGTTCCAAACTCCTTGGATGTGTTATATAACCAGTCTTTCGGAGGACTAATAATTGTGACCCATCGTCTCCAAACGGTATTATGTCGGGATGAACCAGATACTAAAAAGCCGTATTTAAGCTAACCTGGTAAAAAATTTGAAGAAACTGCTATTTATCATTCTTAGATACGACATTCATTCTCTTCAATAAAACATACAAACTCATTGCAAGGCTGATATTTCCGGCCATAAACTCTATTTTCAGCATCTTAATCATTCCGACATAATAAATACCATATTGAGACCAGGGGTCACAATGAATCATAAGATGGTATAACTATTTTAGTAGCAGCAGGAATGAAAAGGTAAATTCCTAGGCTTCCGGGAGTGGAGAGAGCGAGGATGGATGGTGTTTATCGACAACCATCATATCCAGACTAGAAAATAAGATGCCATCACTCTGACACCAGAAGATGAATTACACAAGGTATGTATCCAGTCATCCGGAAGACTGGTTTTACACTTTCAATGGGATTGGAACCAGTCTTTTGACATACTTCCCCCCCCCCTGTTTGGAGCTTGTTGTAGGAGTTTGAAGACCGTACATTGTTTTACTTCTAAAAAAAAGTAGACTATTTATATAGCGCTATATCCACTAAACGTGCTCAAAGCACTTTACAAAGGGTCCCAGGCCAACAGCAACACGAAACGAGACATGACGCCTGCTAGGCGATATTACATTTTTCCGACAGAGACAACGCTATTAACGGAGTATGGTGAGAGAATGTGAGTAAAGAGCCTTTTCCAAGGACTCAACTATGTGCCGAGCAAGGCTCGAACCCAGGACCTTCCGATCCGAAAGCGAGTGCCATACCACAAGATTATTTATTACTAGATTATTTTTTTTCACAAAGGGTATGGATACAACTTGAATTTCAGTTATAGTCATTGGGTGCAACCCTACAAATGTGACCCCTCGTCTGAAAACGGTATTTTGTCGGAATGATTAAGATGTTGAAAATGGAGTTTATGGCCGGAAATATCAGCCTTGCAATGAGTTTGTATGTTTTATTGAAGAGAATGAATGTCGTATCTTAGAATGATAAATAGCAATAGTTTACATTTTAGACCTGTTTAGCTTTAATTCGGCGTTTTAGTTTCTGGTTCATCCAGGCATCATACCGTTTTCAGACGATGGGTCACATATAACTTTTTTGAAACGATGGGTCATATAAATATTTATTTTGAAAAATAATTATGGGATGGCACACTTATCCTTATGCAGTTCATATAAAAAGTTATGTGCCTAAAATCAAGAGACAAGCAAAGAGACATTACTCATGAATATTTCCCAAAATGTAACTACAGGGCTACCTCCCATTTGTACAAAACGCAAAAACTCAGTTTTTAATGCTCCGTTCAATATAGTCATTGCTCAGTTTAGATTGTGTACATATATCCTGGACCACAGTCTGTTATCTGTCAGATAGATAAACTCAGGTCCTGGACCAAGTCTGTTATCTGTCAGCTAGATAAACTTAGGTCCTGGACCATAGTCTGTTATCTGTCAGCTAGATAAAGTTAGGTCCTGGACCAAGTCTGTTATCTGTCAGCTAGATAAACTTAGGTCCTGGACCAAGTCTGTTATCTGTCAGCTAGATAAACTTAGGTCCTGGACCATAGTCTGTTACCTGTCAGCTAGATAAACTTAGGTCCTGGACCAAGTCTGTTATCTGTCAGCTAGATAAACTTAGGTCCTAGACCATAGTCTGTTATCTGTCAGCTAGATAAACTTAGGCCCTAGACCATAGTCTGTTATCTGTCAGCTAGATAAACTTAGGTCCTGGACCATAGTCTGTTATCTGTCAGATAGATAAACTTAGGTCCTAGACCATAGTCTGTTATCTGTCAGCTAGATAAACTCAGGTCCTAGACCATAGTCTGTTATCTGTCAGCTAGATAAACTGTAGTCCTGGACAATAGTCTGTTATCTGTCAGCTAGATAAACTTAGGTCATAGACCATAGTATGTTATCGGTCAGCTAGATAAACTTAGGTCCTGGACCATAGTTTGTTATCTGTCATATAGATAAACTTAGGTCATGGACTATAGTCTGTTATCTGTCAGCTAGATAAAATCAGGTCATGGACTATAGTCTGTTATCTGTGTCGTAGAGAGTAGTGTCGTATGGTCTTCACACCTCCAAGTGTGACTCATTCAGCCATTTGATGTAGTCGTCATCAGCTTTGTGGATAGCAGGATAGCCGCCCTCTATGGATGTTGATGGACAGTGAAGTACCACATGAGTCAGCTAGATAAACTCAGGTCATGGACCATAGTTTGTTATCTGTCAGATAGATAAACTTAGGTCATGGACTATAGTCTGTTATCTGTCAGCTAGATAAACGTAGGTCTTAGACCATAGTCTGCTATCTGTCAGCTAGATAAACTTAGGTCCTAGACCACAGCTAGATAAACTCAGGTCCTAGACCATAGTCTGTTATCTGTCAGGTAGATAAACTTAGGTCCTAGACCATAGTCTGTTATTTGTCAGGTAGATAAACTTAGGTCCTAGACCATAGTCTGTTATCTGTCAGGTAGATAAACTTAGGTCCTAGACCACAGTCTGTTATCTGTCAGCTAGATAAACTCAGGTCCTAGACCATAGTCTGTTATCTGTCAGGTAGATAAACTTAGGTCCTAGACCATAGTCTGTTATCTGTCAGGTAGATAAACTCAGGTCCTAGACCATAGTCTGTTATCTGTCAGGTAGATAAACTTAGGTCCTAGACCATAGTCTGTTATCTGTCAGGTAGATAAACTTAGGTCCTAGACCATAGTCTACTATCTGTCACTGAGATAAGCTTAGCATATATATATATATATATATATATATATATTATATATATATATATATTTCATCATCATCATCATCATCATCATCATCATCATCATCATCATCATCATCATCATCATCATCATCATCTTCATCGCCATTATCATCATCGCCATCATCATCATCATCATCATCATCATCATCATCATCATCATCATCATCATCATAATAATCATCATCATCATCATCATAATCATCATCACCATCATCATCATCATCATCCTCATCAAAGAATGCCTTTGACAAATTGATGTCTATTTTAATCGAATCGAAATTGGAAGGAGGACTATTTTGGACAAAATTTTCAACACGTATGTTTTTGAGTTATACCAAAAATATATGACCATATTTAATCATCCGTTTGTAGATGTGGGTGTCAGATTCGGTGGCTAGTTTAGGTAAACCAGTGAACTGTGATTGATACTCATGTTGTGTGCTAGATGAAAACAGGAAAAAGAAAATCATGCCGTACGCCATGTCAAGATGTCTGATCTCAACAGGAATCACCCATTTATTTTAATGTTATCCAAAATAAGAGAAACAGTGAAATGGACGAAAACCCTCCCCATCCCCTCCCTCCCCTCCCCCCCCCCCACATCCCACCCCCTAGTATTTTCTGAGCAGTGAAAATAATCCAAAGCCAATGGCGGCGCTCACTCCACTAAAGTAGATGGGCGTGGCAGCATTTCCGGTGAGTTGCATCATAGGGCCGATAACCACAGCACACATGACCATACTGAGTGGCAACATGGCGGCGATCAATGCAATGTCCCCGCTGGTTTCAACTTTCGTTTTCCTCTTTCCTGGGTCGTCTTTGTTTTCCTTGATACAGAATTTGATATGATTAATATACAAATAAATTAACAGATAAGTAAGGATATATATAATGTATATGAAACTAGGGGTGTCTCAGCAGAATGAGTGTCTTCTTTGTTAATGATATGTTAAGCGTGCGGCTATGTGGTTTGGACTATGAGTGTCGGATAGGAAAGTCCGGGTTCGAGCCTAGCTCGCTACATAATTTAGTCCTTAAAAAAGACTCTTTACTCAAATTCTCTCGACGTACTCAGGTGTTAAATAAGTACCTGGCCGTTAACAGCTTTGTCTCGGCTGGGAAAATTCGAAATATCGCCTAACAGGCGTCACGCTTCGTTCAACATGTTACGGGACACCTTGTAAAGTGGGTTTAGCAAATTTATTATTATTATTATTATTATTATTATTATTATTATTATTATTATTATTATTATTATTATTATTATTATTATTACCCTATCCATCCATCTAGTCTTCAAGCGTGCCTTTGTCGCAAATTGTATAACTCCCTCTCTCGTCTCTTTACATGTCCAAACCATTTCACTCTATCTTCATCTTTATTGATACTTTCTTCACTTCAGTCAACATTCAAATCCGTTCATTTCTCACATCATCTTTTCTTGTCCAGCCAAGTGACCATCTCAACATCCTCATTTTTGACACCTCCACTTCTTCATCCAGCCAAGCACTTGGAATTGAATATTATTGCCATAGATATGAAACCTGGGTATGATTTCCATTCGTTATGGTGAGAGAAAAAGATGATTCTTTCTATTTCTTTTAAAATATATTTTAAAAATCCCTCTATTCATCCCATTGGGGAAATTTGTCATACATGTCTATTACAAGGGAAAACTGGCATAACCCAGACGATAGCCGCAGTTCAGCGCCGCAAAATGAGCTAGGGCAAGATAACTTGATCAATGCCATACAACGCGCGTGTATTTGAACTCAGAGGTCCCGATAGCTCAGTTGTGCTGCAATCGCTTCACACGCGAAGAGACCAAAATCGACCCCTCTGTCCACCCAGCATTGATTGGGTAGCTTAGTGTTGGTTTTGCGGAAAGTACATTCCGACAGACTAGCGTCCTATTCAAACGAATAGTAAACAATTGCTACTGTCCGTTTCACGCTATAGAAACCGGGTTAAACTTCGGCTCCATGGGCCCAATGGCTCTGAAGGACAACTTAGATTCGAACTCAGTGTCTTTAGGTTACGAAAAGAAGACCGTACCGCTGAGCCACGTCGTCCCATTTCTTGTCGTTTTAACCCTAAATTCATTTTTCAGGGGTCCAGTCCATCCCGACATAATAATAGACTTTTTAAACTATAGGTCAAATGAGAAATAAAAGACAGGAAAGAAACGGAGTGTGTTTGTCTACAATATACATTTTAGATATAAAGGACTCCGGAGTCCAATCAGTGGCCCAACTAGACTTACCGTCAATAATCTACAGGCCAGGATGTAAGGGACGGTAAATATGACAGACCTGTATAGACCACTAGTGAAGGCACAGATGTAGTAGATCCATTCCAGTTTGGTGATGGCCACGATCGTGTTCCCCACGATGTAAATGGTGAACATTATGGACGATTCCATCCACCATCCTGTCGATTTAATGTAGAATGTGTCATCGCGATCATCATCATCATCATCATCATCATCATCATCATCATCATCATCATCATCATCATCATCATCGTCGTCGTCGTCGTCGTCATCGTCATCATCATCATCATCATCATCATCATCATCATCGTCGTCGTCGTCGTCGTCGTCATCATCATCATCCTCTTCATCATCATCGTCGTCGTCATCATCATCATAATAATCATCATCATCATCATTATCATCATCATCATCATCATCATCATCATCATCATCATCATCATCATCATCATCAACTTTACTTCTGGAAATATACATGGGTGTTGCCATAGACTAATGAATGATTTTCATAATATTGATTAGACTAGGTAAAACATTGTAATGTTCAAAGAAAAAAATAATTAAATATAAATTTCATAGGAGAATATATTGGACTAAGAAAAAAGATGCATTCATCATCAAAAGTCTGACCACCTACTTTTAGCAACAGAATAGAAATGGTAATGGAACCAAAACCAAAGTACACAATTCACCAGATGTCAGCCTACCTATTTTCTAAAACAAAATATCCTGGACAGTGGTACCAAAGACTAAGGAGGTATAAAACATCAAAAGTCTACCTACCTACTATTCGTAATAGAGTATCATGGACAGTGGTACCAAAAACAAATGAGGCATAAAACATCAAAAGACTACCTATCTACTATTCGCAACAGAGTATCCTGGACAGTGGTATAACCAAAAACAAAGGAGGTATAAAACATCAAAAGTCTACCTACCTACTTTACGTAACAGAATATCCTGGACAGTGGTACCAACGACAAAGGAGGCATAAAACACTAAAAGGCCCGTAGATCCAATTTTGATTCCACGGAGATAATTCTTGTATTTCTCACTGCCTATTGGAGAATTGGGGTCACCGTCACAGATTGACACAGCTGGGGGTGAAATTGATGGATGATATTTATATTTATATTTTCACGCCACGACCAAACAAAAGAAAAATCCGAGCACTCACTTTTGCCAACTACATAACCGAAAACCCCATCGAGAGATACGCCACAAACAATTTGAACTGCTTCAAAATCCCACAGACAAGAACACAAAACTACAGAAATTCTTTCTTCATTAGAACTATCTCGGAGTAGAATGGGCTGGATGAACTGGTCACCATGGCACCACACCTAAACGATTTCAAGGCCCGACTGACATGGGCCCGCGCCCAATGAGGACGCCGCTGAAATACAACCAGACTATTGGTTTCTTCAGCGCCAACCATACAGATACAGATACAGATACGATAGTTAAAAAATTATATGACTTCACTCAGCAAGGTCAAGTATCTTATAACATTCAACCCAATCTTACAGCCTTTTGTTGTGAATGTGAACTCGCACCATTGTTCATATAAACATCGACACACCAATACATACACACACAAACACACACACACACACACACACACACACTGGCTTGCACACATGCCCAAAGCACACACTTTGACATTCACCTGTTCTTGGATACACATTTCTCTCGTCATTCTTCTATCGCCATTTGTTATCCCACCAATACATCTGTCTAAATATCTGAAAAAATATTTTTAAAAACTGAGCTTTATAGAGCGCAATGTCCACTAAATGTGCTCAAAGCGATTTAAAAGGGGTCCCTGGTCAACAGCAACATTTAACATATAAGACGGGACATGACGTCTGTTAGGCGATATTACCATTTTTATAGATCTATCTATCTATCTATCTATCTATCTATCTATCTATATATATATATATATATATATATATATATATATATATATATATATATATATATATATCCCACAAAGTGCATATCATTAAAATCCCAAACGACAGCATTACAAAATACTTACTGACAAAATTCACTGAATATACATTAAAGGCAAAAAGAGCTCCCAGTGCGAAGAAATTTCCAGTGCACAAAATCAGCCTCTTCTCTTGTTGCCTGAAGAAATTCTGAAGTGTTCGAGACAATTCTTTGCCTTGACCAAGGAACTGCTGGGACAACAGACGCAACCAGCTCTCCCATCTTTAATCGATCGTGCAGATCTACCAACTCGCTTTGGTCAATATTTTAAAGAAAAAACGGATACCATCAGGAAGGAACTCTCGTCTGAATCGATCCCTACAACATTTGACAAGTTTCATGGTGATTCGTTAACACATTTTTCAAAGATTACTGAAGCTGACTTACGTGATTGCATTATGTCGTCTCCAACTAAAAGTTGTGATTTAGACCCCTTAAATACTGCCATTTTAAAAAAATGCATTGATGTAATTTTAACACCATTTACATGTATTGTTAATAATTCGTTGCAGTCAGGTGCTGTACCAGACATTTACAAAGTTGCTCATGTCAAACCCCTTTTGAAAAAACCTGATCTCGATAAAGAGAACTTAAAAAACTATCGCCCTGTCTCTAATCTTCCTTTTCTCTCTAAGATCTTAGAAAAGCTTGTTTTGAAACAATTACTGTCTCATCTTAAAAATAATTGTCTTGAAGAAAAATTTCAGTCTGCTTATAGGCAACATCATTCGACGGAAACCGCACTTGTTAGGGTTGTTAATGGTCTCCTCTCTGTTATAGACAATGGTTCATGTTCTTTGCTGAATTTGCTTGACCTATCGTCTGCTTTTGATACTATTGATCACAATCTTCTTCTCAAACGTCTTGAAATTACTTATGGCGTGTCTGGTGCAGCGCTTGATTGGTTTAGGTCATATTTGTTTAATCGTAAACAGATTATTACGGTGGATGAATATAGATCGGAGGAAATCTTTCTTGATTGTGGGGTTCCCCAGGGTTCAGTACTTGGACCCGTTCTTTTTGTTTTGTACGTTGGCCCTCTGTCTAAAATCATCAGAAGTTTTGGTCTGTCTTACCATCAATACGCTGATGATACGCAATTGTACTGCGTTTCCAATATGAGAAATTTACAAGAAGTATCAGCCAATAGTAAAAATTGTATCCAAAGTGTTAAGAAATGGATGAATGAGAACAGATTGAAACTGAATGATGATAAGACGGAGGTGCTGTATGTGGGGAACAGGAAGTGGAAAAGTGAAACAGATTTGAAGTTGGGGGATGCCTCTATTCAAATTGTTGACAAAGTGAAAAACCTTGGCACATTCTTAGACTCTGGACTGTCGATGGAGCATCAGGTTAATAATTTGGTTAGATCTCTCTTTTTCCAACTAAAAAAGATTGCTTCCATTAGACGGTTCATATCTGAGGATGTGACCAAGCACCTGGTTGTGTCCCTCGTACTATCGAAATTGGATTATTGTAATGCTCTGTTGTTTGGCGTTTCGCAATACAATCTGAAACGTCTTCAGATTGTCCAAAACAGCGCTGCCAGACTAGTATTTATGAAGCGTAGGTGCGACTCTGCCGGACCTCTACTTCATGACCTGCATTGGCTGCCTGTTGAGAAAAGAATTAAATTCAAAGCTTGTGTTTTAGTGTATCGTTGTCTTGAAGGTACTGCCCCTTCCTACCTTTCAGAACTAATTGAAAGATATTCAAAACCCCGCCCCTTACGTTCGGCCAGTGATTCCACAAAACTAGTTGTCCCTCGAATTCGGAAAAATGCTGGAATGAGATCCTTTTCTCATTTCGGACCCTCTATTTGGAACGCCTTACCGCAGAGCATTCGTGAAAAAGAATCTTTGTCTATTTTTAAACGTTCGCTTAAAACATATTTGTTTCGATTTTAGTAGATGGTATGAGAAGCAAGATAGGTTTGGTTTGTGTTGTGTGTTGTGTTGTGTGTGTGTATGTGTGTGTGTGTGTGTGCTTGTGTGTGTGAATGAGTATGTTTCAGCCAAAGTAATTTGTAATTTAAGCGCTTAGAGTCTGGTGTCTCGGAGTTATAGCGCTATATAAGTTTTCAGCATTATTATTATTATTATTAAGTGTCTTAAAACATCCCTTGTTTCCAATCAGCTCAGCAAAGTCCCTTCCCCTCTCCTCGCGTGTGTCATTGGCATTTACGGTGTTGAGTTCTTCCTCCATCAGAGAATGGGCACCACTATGTGAAAGCTGAAATATCATATTCATCAGATCCTTGCTGACGGAGTTCTGTCGACCTTGACTGGTTGTACTAGTAGATCTGAGGCGTGCCGTAGTGTCAGATGTATGGTTGCCGACGTCATTGGTATTTCTGGTGGAACTAAAGGACGTCTGCCTTTCGTTGACTTTGTCATTGTTTCCGGCGGAAGACGTCGAAGCGGAAAGCAGTTTTTGCTTTTCATCATAAATAACATCGTATTGTAATCTGAAGAATAAAGCAGTAATGATTTATTTTACTCATAAGGATACTTGTTAAGTCAAATTGTGATCAAATGATATGATAGAATATGTCTGGCTAGCTGGATGCTAAAAGTACGAATCGCGCTATACGCCTCGCAAAGTTGATTGCTCTTTATCGGGGCTCTTTAATTTTACTTCCTCAACTCGTACTAGTGTTGTAAAATGATTACCTGGCCGCCAACAGCGTTTTCCCTGCCGAAAAAGTAATCAAGATGATAACGTGTTATAAGTGTCATGTCTCGTTCTACATATCAAGTGATACTGTTGTCTCGGAATTCATGTAGCTTTTTAAGTATGCTCTCTGAGATGTGAATTTGGTTGATTTGCTTTGGGAACAAGGTTGAAACTTTGGATTCATGTGTACAAGATTAATTTTATGATTACTTTCAATGTCCATTTCATTTTTTAAAATCTTATACTTTTCTTGTGTTTTTTTTACTGAAATATTAGTGCGGCGGTTTATCAGGGCCCTTGAGGCATTTGTATATTAATTTGGTTACAAGACTGCACCACGATTCTGTTGGTTTAATACGACCCTCGAGACATTTGTATATTAATTTGGTTACAAGACTGCACCATAATGCTGTTGGTTTAATACGACCCTCGAGACATTTGTATATTAATTTGGTTACAAGACTGCACCATAATGCTGTTGGTTTAATACGACCCTTGAGACATCTGTATATCAATTTGGTTACAAGACTGCACCATAATGCTGTTGGTTTAATACGACCCTCGAGACATTTGTATATCAATTGGTTACAAGACTGCACCATAATGCTGTTGGTTTAATACGACCCTTGAGACATTTGTATATCAATTTGGTTACAAGACTGCACCATAATGCTGTTGGTTTAATACGACCCTTGAGACATTTGTATATTAATTTGGTTACAAGACTGCACCATAATGCTGTTGGTTTAATACGACCCTTGAGACATTTGTATATTAATTTGGTTACAAGACTGCACCATAATGCTGTTGGTTTAATACGACCCTTGAGACATTTGTATATTAATTTGGTTACAAGACTGCACCATAATGCTGTTGGTTTAATACGACCCTCGAGACATTTGTATATTAATTTGGTTACAAGACTGCACCATAATGCTGTTGGTTTAATACGACCCTCGAGACATTTGTATATCAATTTGGTTACAAGACTGCACCATAATGCTGTTGGTTTAATACGACCCTCGGGACATTTGTATATCAATTTGGTTACAAGACTGCACCACGATACTGTTGGCATTAAAGACGTTATATCGATGTAGAAACGGGGATATTGTCACGAGGTTATATCGTGTTTCATGTCGATTGTTATGGGTTGTTAGATGGAGGTTTCATGATCTGTATTGTCATGAGACATGATCCTTCTATATAACATGAGACTACAAATTTGGTTTTAAAAAGAGCTTTTCTACAGAGCAATATCCACTAAAAGTGTTCAAAGCGCTTTACAAATTTACAAGCGTCCCTGAACAACAGCTATACGTACATAAAGAACGAGACATGACGCCTGTTTGGTGATAATACAGTTTTTTTTTGCCCGACACAGACAACGCTGTTAACGACCAGATACTCATTTTACACCTGACTATGGTGGGAGGATGTGAGTAAACTATGCGCCGAACGAGTTCGAACCGAGGACCTTCCGATCCGTAAGCGAGTGTCAGACCACAAGACCACATAGCCACACTGGGAGCTCTCCCAAGCTCGACCTTTGAGTAGGAACTCGGTCAGAGTTCGGAAAATAATAACACAAAAATCTTATAAACCGATTGGCGTTTTATCAAAGAGCGTCGTGAGGTATGTGTGTGTATTTGTGTGTGTGTGTGTGTGTGTGTTCGCGTGTGAGTGTATGTCTGTGTTTATGTGTTCGTGTGTGTTTTTGTGTGCTTGTTTGTGTCTGTGTGTTTGTGCGGTTTTGTGTGTGTGTGTGTGTGTGTGTGGTTTGGTATGTATGTGTCTATGTGGTTGTGTATGTGCGTGTTTGTGGGTGTGTGTGTGTGTGTGTGTGTGTGATTGATCTAACACCAACCATTGCTAATAACATGTGCTAACTGACCATGTCATTGACTTTCCTTACACTCTAGATAGAGCTAATGATTAACGTAACTTGGCGTGACTAGAATAAATACAACACAGCAGAGTTGCCAGATGGTCACATGTATAGCTAGAATTGGCCACGCAGAGGAAAAAAAAAGACCTTCAGAGCGATTAGACCCACGGAGCCGGAGTTTGTCCCGGTTTCTAAATGTGAAACGAACAATAGATATTGCTTGCTACCTTAAGGGACGCTAGTCTATCGCAAAGTATTTTCCACAAGATATATCAGACCCAGCAACCCATCCACTGCTAGGTGGTCAGGAGCGTCAGAAATAAACTAAATCTTGAGTACACTCCGAATCGATCAGGTCCCTTTGATTGTGACGTATTTCTCTACCAATGAGAGGTTTCAAAGTTTATTCAATCTTAGGCTTTCGCCAATTAATCAACAATTTGATGACAACATGCATGAAAGTGGGAAAAAAATTAATGAATAACTGAAAATGGTAAATGGAACCAAAAAATAAACTGATACACCACACACAAATACAACAATCGTAATACCATCACTACGTACAGTAATAATAATAATAATAATAAGAAGAAGAAGAAGAAGAAGAAGAAGAAGAAGAAGAAGAAGAAGAAGAAGAAGAAGAAGAAGAAGAAGAAGAAGAGAAGAAGAAGAAGAAGAAGAAGAGAAGAAGAAGAAGAAGAAGAAGAAGAAGAAGAAGAAGAAGAAGAAGAAGAAGAAGAAGAAGAAGAAGAAGAAGAAGAAGAAGAAGAAGAAGAAGAAGAAGAAGAAGAAGAAGAAGAAGAAGAAGAAGAAGAAGAAGAAGAAGAAGAAGAAGAAGAAGAAGAAGAAGAAGAAGAAGAAGAAGAAGAAGAAAGAAGAAGAAGAAGAAGAAGAAGAAGAAGAAGAAGAAGAAGAAGAAGAAGAAGAAGAAGAAGAAGAAGAAGAAGAAGAAGAAGAAGAAGAAGAAGAAGAAGAAGAAGAAGAAGAAGAAGAAGAAGAAGAAGAAGAAGAAGAAGAAGAAGAAGAAGAAGAAGAAGAAGAAGAAGAAGAAGAAGAAGAAGAAGAAGAAGAAGAAGAATATTACCATCATCAGTACTACCCCAATCATCACCGTTACCACCACCACCATTACCATCATCACTACTACCCCAATCATCACCGTTACCACCACCACCATTACCATCATCACTACTATCCCAATCATCACCGTTACCACCACCACCATTACCATCATCACTACTACCCCAATCATCACCGTTACCACCACCACCATTACCATCATCACTACTACCCCAATCATCACCGTTACCACCACCACCATTACCATCATCACTACTACCCCAATCATCACCGTTACCACCACCACCATTACCATCATCAGTACTACCCCAATCATCATCGTTACCACCACCACCATTACCATTATCACTACCACTATCACCATCACTTTTACATCTCCAATCAGTTTTTCTCATATATATATTGGAACCACCGACTACACAGAGAATAGCGTTTCTATTATTGATTAAAATATTTATAAAACTAAAAATATTCACAACATTTTTTCTCCCTAGTTTAGCCTATCTATTATTCATTAAAACAGATGGGTTTTTCAGGGAGTTTAAAGTGTTAGTAATGTCTGGTCACATTAGATTCTATTTGACCACTTTTAAAATAAACATTGGCCACTAGGAAGTCTGGCCATCTACCAGCCTTATAATGGGTGCTGTGCGTTTAGCAAAAAATACTCACCACATCCGTCAGCCGTATATAACGTAACAACACACAAATCTCGTCTGACTGATAGAATTTAGTGAGAAGCAATCATAAAAATGGCTGTTAAAAAACACCGACCGAGAGCTGAATGACGTCAATTTAGTTTACTCTATACAGATGTATCAACAAGCTTGTTCAAATTTACACGGCAAAACAAGCCTGATGCGTGTCGTAAATCTTGTAATATTCTCAAAATTTAGTTTTAGGATCTGTGATCAATGTCTATTAGACCTAATTTGTTGGTGTTGATGCTTTTTGGTGATTGTTTGCTTGTTTTTTTTTAAATTTTGTTTTGCTTTTCTCCTTGTTATATTTTTCTTTCATTTTGTTTTGTAATTCATGAATTGTAAAATTGTTCAACTTTGTCACCGAATCACGACCTATAAGGTCCTTACCGACGTCAACTACTTTACAGGTCTGATAGTAAGTGGTCAATGATAAATAATGAATTTACATAGCGCCTAAACATCCACGTTAATCGTGCTCTGCGGCGCTTTACATAATAAAAATAAAAATAAAAATGTTTAAAAACAACAAAATTAAAAACCACGACACTACATGATACATAATAAGCATGCATACAAAAAACAAAATCAAAGCAACATCTATTTTATGAAAAATAAGCCTCGCGGAACAACTCGGTCTTCAGACATTTCCTGAAAGATGATAAATTTTCACAGGACTTTGTCCGAGGACTAAGTGCGTTCCAAATAACCCAAATCGTTATGAACTCATTGTTGTAATGGAAACAGTCCCAAACCAACGCAACATATTGATCATTACATGACAACAATGTAAAATCAAGTCCATAGTTGCGTTTGGTAATCGGACCTGCAAATATGTGCACGTCGGACCTTACCTTTCTTCAACCTCTTCATCCTCCTTGCTGTCATCCGAATCTTGGACATTGAGTCCAGCTGTACAGCACAGACCAGTGGTCAGTGTGACAACGGAAGTTGGCAGTAGGATGACCGCCATCAAGGCCATGATGAAGATGGTGGTCACAGAGTTGACATCCAGCTCAGTCCCCTTCGCCAGCCTTTCCCCCACTCCCACTGACCCAAGCAAGGTCACAAAGATACCACCTGAAAATGACGCACACAGAAATTAAAGTTGTAGAATATGAACTTTTAAACAGCGCATTTCCATTTACTCTATCATGCCTATTGCGCTTCATCACACTCTATTTGTTTCCCCAGATGACCGCTTGGCGCAATGTTTCCATTTTATGAGGTAAAAGCTGCTTGCTTGGTGTCCATTTTGTAGTTGCAATCTTGCAATATCCGTCACCAGCGATAGCTCTTCAAGCCCTTAATCAAACGGAAGTATTAAGAATAATGTGTCTCACCCAAGGAAGCAAATATTTTGGTATTGCCTTCCTCCATTTTGGTAACCGACAACGTTTAGCTTTTGTAGCTTTTACTTTTGTTACAAGCCTAGAAACTAAACCTGGGAGCAATTAAAATGAATCGAGCTTAAATTGTTTGGCTAGCTGTGACCTGATGGTTGATATCCGACTATGGAACAAATGCTTATGGGATAAAATCTAAATGGAGACATCTCATTCTTAAAACACAAAGATTAAAACATTTCACCTCATATAATCATTCCAATTTCGACAACATCGATGATTCATGTTGACATCAGACATCTTATTTCATGGATTATCTATATTCTTTAGTGGAATGCATCGGCGACGGTAACTAAATTATGTCGTTAAGGAAGAGTGTAATTTGAATTCAGTAGTCATACCGCAGATATATTTTAATATAGATGTCTAATCTATATTATTGTTTTGGAGAAAAAAAACGTTTATAAGCAAGGGAAATAATTCGTTAAAAGAAAATGGTCAAATAAAACATTGTAATAGAGGAAAAAGAAAGACAAAAAATAATTGCGCTTACATAGCGGCTATCTACGGGGGCGAAGTGGCCGAGTGGTTTAAGCATTGCACTGTCACCCTAAAGATCCTGGGTTCGAGCCTAGCTTAAGACACTTTCGTATTTTTCCATGGGCAAGATTATTAACCCCCAATTTGCTCACTTGGACAACATGGGTGATTCTTGTTGACATCAGACATTTTGTTTGATGAATTGTCCATATTTCCTCGTGGAATGCCTCGGTATCCTATGATGTCGTGGCGGATGTGCATGGTTCTTTTTTAAAATCTACTATAAACACCATGCCATAGACGTTTTACATTTCATCTCACCACCCGTTGATGACACATCTTACATTACACATATGCTAAAGCATGGAGCTTGTTAGGGGATTGCATCATTTTTGGATATAGACAACGTGTTATTAACCAGAAGAACGTCCAAACTTAACTTCTAACCGATGATGGCCGATCCCCACAAGTGACGAATACTTTGGCCAAATTTAGCGTACATTCATGAAAAAAGCAAATTTTTGAACTCCTTCAGTTAAGTCAGGGACCCCGTCCTTTGTCTTCTTATAAAAGAATGGACTCAAGAGGACCGTTGGATTTAATATCTATCTAGGATTGAAAGAGCTATATGCGTACAAAATGTTTGTGATAAGATTCTAAGGTTATACCAAAGTGGCACAGAGAAACATTTGGGCCGAATCCAGGTCTGGGTTTGTCCATGGCTCGGATGCGAAATATTATTAAGCCTGATGATGATGGTGGTGATGATGATGATGATATTGATGATGATAATGATGATGATGATGATGATGATGATGATGATGATGATGATGATGATGATGATGATGATGATGATGATGATGATCAGCAAATAAGAGAATTTATTACCGAATGAAGAGACTTGGCTCGCCCTAACGATAACCTCAGGATGGTCCTTCTGGGGTGTGCTGGATAAGGCAAAGGTCTTGAGGAAACAACTGCCTGTGTCATAGCCACTGTCACTCATGATGTACCCGATTATTGCCAAAATAGCGTAGGCTTTTAGACCAGTTTCTACCTCTGTGGACACATGGCCATTTTCTGTAATATCTTCTGAAGACTGCGATGATGTGGACACATTTTGTACACCATAGTATAAACTGTTAGAAATTGGTGATTTTGTGATGTAATCTGATCCTGTTGAGATAGTGGTGACGGTATTTGTTGAGTTTGAATTCGCTGAGGTTGAGTGTAAATTTGTAAGATCAAGGGCTGTATGTATAGTGTAAATCCCGAGTGTGGAAATAGTGATGTTCGTGGATTGTTTGTTCAGGATTTGGTCCTCTTGCAGTCTCATGATATTGGCTGAGATGGAACAAAGATTTATTTGAAAGTGTGTCAATGATACATTTTGATAATTATTGATAACAGATGACAGGAGATATTGTAAGATTTTGTGAATTGCTGAATACACTTTTTCCTAATTGTGAAATCAGCTTATAAATTCAGATTAAATCCCTGCTATTCCCGGAAATATAGCTTTTGAAATTCGTGCACAAGGACGCAAAATATCCCAGAAATTATGATCAGCTAAATATGCTTGTATTAAAATTATACAGGACAAAAAAAAAAGAAAGTAAAAGCAACAAACAACAAAAAACAAACAAACTAAAACAGAAATCCAACTCCCTCCTCCCCCTTCCAAAAAAAACCCCACAAAAAACCCAAGCGATTGAATAACTCAACGACATATTTGACCTCTCTTTGATCTTAACTTTATACGCCAACCTCTCAGTCTTATCATTACATCGAGCAGTCCATTTCTTCATCCAGCATAAATTGTCTGTTCTATAAATCGGTCTGATTACTCCCTAGTGACAATATGTAAGTTAAGTCATGAATTATACTGTATTATTATTAGTTCGTGACACGCCCAGTTGTACTTTTGGCGGTTTCATCGAAAGTTATTCTAACAATTAAATGTGATGGCAAAATGTATAATTGAAGTGCTGATGTCCAAAATGGTACTGTTCGGCACACCACTCGATGATTATAATATATATATATAATATATATATATATATATATATATATATATATATATATATATATATATATATATATATATATATATATATTAAAAAAACTGCACTCCTCCTCTCATCATTTCAAGATTGAATGATATAGAAAACAAAGAATCAGCCGTGTTTGTCCAAGACAGCAAACGAGTGAAGTTTAAGATCTTGCCATACGAAATGAGTTATGCTCCTCTGATTATTTCACGATGGAATGATATAGAAAACATTTCAAATACATGTCATATGTCAACAAATAATCACCTTTGTTGTCCAAGAGCGTAAACTAGCGAAGTTGAAGCTTTGCGCTTTTCGAGCTTTTATTTTGAGCCTATATATAGAGCAATATCCACTAAACGTGCTCAAATTGCTTTACAATGAGTTCCTCGCCAACATAACATTTAACATTTAGGACGGGACATCATCTTGCCCAATGAAATTAATTAATTATTATTGTCTTACCGAAAATAATTAAAACCACGCCTAATATCTGCCAAGCGTTGACAGCAATCAATGAGAGGGCTTTCTGTTTGGTGGTTTTTGCGCATCGGACTGTGATAAACCCGAGAAGAGGGATGAGAACGAGAGAAGTCAAGGCCGAGGCAATGAGGGGGATAGAGGTCAAGGCCACAGACATGCCTAGAGATTGGAGATTGACGATCATAAAAGCCAGCTCGGCTGTGACAATTCCTTCCACGCCAATCATCTCAGACACCAGACAGTAATGGCGAAGGGCCTTGAGAATCATGCTGGCTTCAGGGCTTGTGTAAGTTCTGCCTCTTAGTTAATCTGGCTTGGAAGAAGAAGACAATGGAAAAAAAAGATGTATCCGTATAAATTCAGAGTCTATTCCTTTCAATCTTTTTTGTAATATTTAATAATGACAACTTTTTACCTACTACAGACTTTCCTACTTGAACATAAAAAAATTATTAGTTTCAGGAGACAAATATAGAGATCGCTATAGTTAAACTTATATACGACAAATTTACCCACACAAAATGAAATAACATTTCAAAAGCCTTAATATTTTGCACCCGACCATCAAACTTTATTTTCAATAAGTTTAAATGTTTTAGAGATGTTCGCGAAGTTCTGAAATTTCAGTCAAAATTTCGTTGTTCTACGAATTCTACGAGTAGGCAGGTCTGATCCACTGCCTTCAATTGGTATCAAGACTGGAAACAACAGAGATGCCAAGGAAAGAAGTAAACATGATGAGAAATATGGAATTTTAGTTTTTCGGATTATAAGAGACGACCGTTTGGCACATCCTACAGATCATACACATCACGCATCACCATATGATGGCACGATGGTTTAGCAGATAGTACACATCACGCATCACCATTTGATGACACGACGGTTTAGCAGATATTACACATCACGCATCACCATTTGAAGAGACGACGGTTTAGCACATCATACACATCACACATCACGTGTCACCATTTGATGACACGACGGTTTATCACATCATACACATGACGCATCACGTGTCACCATTTGATGACACGATGGTTTAGCAGAGAGTACACATCACGCACCAGTCATCACGTTCCACTTACCTATTCTAATAATGTATAAAATATTTCCGCTATACGAATCAAGAAATGTCAAAAATTTTGACATTCATCCGAAAATTGCAGCACTATTATTACGTATAATAAGAATGTTCACGTGATAGAAACCTGCTACTTGAAGGGTGATGCGTGATGCCTATGATCTGCTATTGAACTTGACATAAAATCAATGAAATAAAACAACAAGCCCAGGCATGTACATTTGCCCTCATCACACTCACAGTCGCGATTGTCTTCGATGCACGGAGTTGCAACTTAATGACAAAACTTCTCAAGTCCCAAGTTTGAGAGTTTTTGGCAAGATTAGAATTCTCTTAATCCATCACTATTTGAAGGAAGAATTTGTTGGCCAAAATTTTAATTCCGTGATTTTTTTCAGCGTATGGCATAAAAAACAAATGGCAAATTATGTCCAATCTTGAGTATAATTGATTCGTTTGTTTGTTGTTTATATTGTTGTATTTGTTGTTGTTGTTTTTTTTGTTTTTTTTTGGTTATGCTTTGTTTTAGTTTTTATTTTGTCTTATTTTTTGTGTTGGTCTTTTAAATTGATTTATTTTCTTTTGTTTTTTTATTCGTACAAATTTAAAAGTTAGATCATAATATAGTTGCTTACCTTTCCTTTGAAAGCATCGAAATTCATAAAACGACTGGATTCAGTAAGACAGAAAAAATTTCTTTCCCGTATTTATTGTTAGCCGCTGATCGTGGTGGCCAGATGGAATTGACGTACATCTCACACAAAAACAATTTCTACACACGTCTTTCCAATCACACAGTTTGGATGAAACTCACGTGTCATGTGGGGGAAATGTGTAGACTGTGCAAGGGAAATGTGTAAACACTGCAACTGCCTTAGATTCTCAGAACACAGTAGAATGTCTTTAGCAAGAAAACTATTATTTCATATATCGATAATTTAATTTGAACAAAATGTCAATTACTCTCAATTCTGAGACTCTTTTAAAGACATTAGGTCTTGGTTTTAAGAATTTGGAACAGTTGTGGGCGATTGATAGTTTGATAAAGATTTTCTGACCAAAATTAAAAGATGCCTTTTGTCAAAGCTTGCCCATGTAGATATCAAATAAGAGCGGTATCATTGCAGAAAGCTTATAATTAATTCTAAGTTATAATTCCGTGAGCTAAAAACCTTCACGCTAATTATAAAACGATATCGGTCCAGTCGACTTTCATTTGTTAATGTTGAAATTATTACACACGTTATATTGGTTCATCACTGTGACAGTCTCAGGGCTTTCGCCTTTTATTCAACAACAGACCTGCCAACGTAAAAAATTGAACATTAGCAATTTTTAGCAGATGCAAATTCTAGTCAATTTTACAAATCCGGAATTTACTCTCACAAGGAATGAATGGATAAGATAAATAAAAAAAATAAATAAATAGATAGATAAATAAAATGTCCTTTATTCAGCCCATATGTGATATTTTCTCTAGGGTCTATTCCAAGGGAAGACTGGAATAACCCATGCGTCAGCCGAAGTAAAGCGCCGCAATTCGAGCTAGCGCGAAGTGACTTGCTTAAGGCCACACAGAGCAATGGCGGGTAATCCAACGCGGTACCTTTCTGGTACGAATCAAAGACTTACCGCTGAGCCACGTTCAGAAAACAACACCTCAAAATCCTTAAAATAATAATATTATTATATAGGCTTGAACAAACTTTCATTTTCAATAAGTTCTAATGACTTGGAGATGTTCATCAAGCTCATAATTGGGAGATAAAATGTCGTAATTTTACGAATTTTTCGCAATAGTTGGCAGGTTTTCATTATGTACTGAGTTCAGTTCCAGGTTCCTCGCTGATTTTATGACAAAGGTAAATCTGTCTGATTAACATGAAGGGATGGGGACGACTGAAGCTGTGCGAGTTAATAAAAAAAATAAGTAACAATGTGAAATTGAATGTAAGATTCAATTTCATTTACGAAAACTGATAAAATGGACCATTTGGGCTTCCCCTTTAACAACAAAACATCATGAATATTTTGTTGATAAAGGGGAAACCCAAAACGTCCATTTATCTGTTTTCATATATTAAATTGATGCTTACATTCAAGAGATCACCAGTAAGTCTCATCCGGACACAAGCACAAAATCCAACAAAGAGGAAATACACTCAAATGCTTACCTTATAAATTCAAAATAACAAATATAATAATACATAACAGAGAGATGATTTACAAGGAGAAAGATATCTTCTCCCAAAACAATAACAATGCATCTGACTGTTTCCCTCCCAGCCAGGACTCCAACCAGGGCCAGGAAAAAACCAAGTAATCTCATTCCAAGACAAAGACAGAAAGCATGTTGCAAAACAGATTTAAGGGGATAGAAGACACAGTATGTACCCCCTGCCCACTATGGGAGGTCAGGATCCCCAGCCGACGAGATACTTAGCGAACAAATTCACAACACGTCCTCTGATGGCAAAGTGTTCGTTGGGTCTTGTCAACAAAACGGCGTGGGCGACGACAGTATCAAAGACAGCAGGATGACATTGATGTCCGGTTCTAGATTTTCAATGATATCGTTGTGGACCCTAAAGTGCACTGTTTCAGTGTAAGATAAAGAATTGACCAAGTGGGTATGAAAATTACAAGAAAAAAACATCAGTCAAGCTCAGCTGGATGTTTTGTATTCTTGTATTTGTTTTCTTGTTTTGTCTGCCACATTTAATAAATATAAATAATAAATAACTGAGCTTTTATATAGGGCAATATCCACTAAATATGCTCAAAGCGCTTTACAAGGGGTCCCTGGTCAACAGCAACATTTAACATGTAGGACGGGACATGACGCATGTTAGGCGATTTTATTTTCGGACAAAGACAACGCTGTTAACGGCCAGGTACTCATTTTACACCTGAGTACCGTGAGAGATGTGAGTAAAGAGCCTTTTCCAAGGATTCAACTATGCGCCGAGCGCGAGGCTCGAACCCAGGACCTTTCGATCCAAAAGCGAGTGTCATACCACTAGACCACATAGCCGCACGACATTTCATACACACCTGCTCAGTTCTAAATCTTACAACGGTGCATGATCTTTAATTCCTTAATTTGCCGTTTCAATGCTGTGGCCTACACCGTAAGTAGATTGGAACGTGATCGACAAAGTATTTTGAACCATGTGATCTTGCAGACTTTTTGTGACATTTAATCAGTCAATTGAATTCAGTAGTCTGATGTCACGCAGCCCGGCAACGGCGGCTATCTTGGTTCTAAACAAAGAAAATCATTACTTTTTATTCTTCATGCTGGCTAGAACTTTTCATATGCTTTGTGATCAGAATAAGTAAAAGTCAAAACATGATCAAATTTATGGTCTTTTTCCCCTCCGAATACGCTTTTATGCTCGCCGGAGAAATATTTCTTACGGCGTCCGCCATTGTTCCGATAGTTTAGAGCCAGTGTTACTAAGTTACCATGCGTCATTAGGAAGGAAGTGACGTTACGACTGTCGAAGAGTATTTGGATATGAAAGGTAGGTTTGATATTGTCTTTGTCAAGGGATGGTTTAATTATTTATGGCGTGACATGAGCCATGTTTAGGTTTTTTGGGGAAGTTTGGGAAATTTGCAGTAGAGCAGCTGACAATGGATGTTAGGGAGGTCACAAGGTCATCGGTGTAGATTTTATAACCAATGTCGGTATTGAATCAAGATGGCATGATTTGTTTGGGTTATCACGAACTAGATTTACTATTTCCTCTTGCGTTGCGAGTTCAAAAGATGAAAGGGGTAATGCTTGTCAGTTTTGTCAGAGATTTTAGCTATGTCTAAGGTGTTGCAATGTTGTTTATGATTAATCATTTTAAAATATCATATTTTGATAGTTTGTATTTACATCGCTGCATGAATCGCTGCATAGGAAGCATACAACAAAAGTGGGTTTTAGATCCAAATGTTTCGTCGAGTTTTAAAAAAAAAAGATAGTTAAATTTATACCTAATAAAATGGTAAGTGAACTTTTCAAAACTCTCAACAAAAAGTCTACTTCACCTTTTAAGAAAGTTAGTGATTTAATAATTAATAAAAAAATAGTTAATCATCAATGCCGAAGCTAAAGACACTAAATATGGTAGAAGTATACAAATTACTGTTAATGATGAAGATGATAATGAAATAAAGTTCTTTCTACCAAAATAATAATAATAATAATAATAATAATAATAATAATAATAATAATAATAATAATAATAATAATAATAATAATAATAATAATAATAATAATAATAATAATAATAATAATAATAATAATAATAATAATAATAATAATAATAATAATAATAATAATAAGGCGTTGCAGTCCTAATGGCGCTTGCCGTGAACTGTTTTTGTTCAAGTGGATCTAACGATTTCTATAGAGATGGTTCTCCATTTCTCTCTGTCCTGTGCCAGTAGTTTTAGTTGAGAGAGGTCTTTGTTGGTATGGAGGTGTCTTGGAAGAGATGGTTCTTGATTTTGCTGGGTGCTGGCTGTTTGGTCGTGTTGTGATGAGTCTAAGTGTTGTTTGTAGTACTATTGAAGATCTTGGTTTAGTGATGTTGGGATTGAGGTGGGTGTTCTGCCAGAGTACTTTTTGCTATTCTGTGACAGGCATTCCTCCATGGTCGTTTGTGCAGGGATTGACTCTTCTCGCCTAAGAATATGTCAGAAAAGTTTCCATCTTTGGTATTTGATGGTGTCGCTGATTGGTCTCTTTTGGCAGCGTTCGTATAGTTCGTCATTTGATATTTTATCTGGCCAATATATTCCTAACATTGTTCTTAGATGTTTTTTGTGTAGTGCGTTTAATTTTTCTAAGTTTGATTTTGTTAGTCCCCATGTGCCGCAGTTGTAGAGGAGTATGGGCAGGACGAATAATACTAAAAAACGTGAAATGCAATATTTCATAAACAATTTACATTATCTATAAAGGAAAAGAAGATAGAATGGATATTATAAAAATTGTGGAAAATAAAGATAAAGATATTAGTTCTGAGAGTGAAGAATGAATCAATTTTTTTTTACAAACACAAAAAATATAGAAAATGAAACAAACAAATAATTTTCGGCAGAACATTTTTACTTTCAAACGAAACATTTTTTTTTTCAAAAACAGTTTAGTCACTTTAATAGATTACACAACGAATTTTATTTTTCAAAAACAGTTTGGTTACTTCACTTGATTACACAACGAAACATTTTTTTCAAAGACAGATTGATTACTTCACTTGATGCCAAGACTTTACCGGGGGGTCCGTCATGTTCTGGTAAGAGAAAAATAAAGGAATAAAAAGAAACTACATAGCGTAGTAGAGAATGAGTGAAGACGTCATTCAGATTATTGATAATGTTTTTGGGACTGGGTCATTACTTCTCACTTTGATACCTTAAACCAAGGACCAGTAAAAATTCCATATAATATGGAAACTTATTCAGGAAATTTGCTATGGCATAGAAAACAGGAAAAATGACAAAGAAGAAATCAAACTGGACCTAACATTCATTATCATCATCACCATCATCATCATCATCATTATCATCATCATCATCATCATCATCATCATCATCATCATCATCATCATTATCATCATCATCATCATTATCATCATCATCATCATCATCATCATCATCATCATCATCATCATCATCATCATCATCATCATCAACATCATCATCATCAACATCATCATCATTATTATTATTATTATTATTATTATTATTATTATTATTATTATTATTATTATTATTATTATTATTATTATTATTATTATTATTATTATTATTATTATTATTATTATTATTATTATTATTATTATAATGACACATGTTCAAATACCTGTAAATCTATTGGTGTAGAGTCTAGTATTATTTCTAGTCGGTATAAAACACAATAATTAATACCAAACGTGAATTTTTATCTTGTTTATCACTATGACAGAAACCCGTTTGGAGGCGGTGGGTCACACATAAATTACCTGTCACATGTCACTGTTTCCTCCGCTGTTAATTTAGTTTCTTTTCTATTTTCATTCCAAGCCCAAACATAGCATGTATACTTGTCAAAATCAGAATTTCTCGCACTTGGAATGGTCAATGTCAGGTATTTTAAAGCCTTGGTTTCAATTTCTTAAACTGAAACAAACTTCAACCCACACATTCCCTTACAAAATCACACCGGGACACACACACACCACACACAACACAACAATAATTTGATTTTATAAATTATATATATATATTTTATTATTATATTGTATGTTATGTGTGTGTGTGTGTTTTGTCTGTGTGTGTTTTTTTAGTAATGTGTGATGAATGTTTGTTTAGTTGTAGGAAAATTTGGGATCCAGCAAGTTACCTTAAAATTTACCATTCCAAGTGCGGAAAAATTTTCTGATTTTGACAAGAAAATGCTATGTTTGGGCTTGGAATGAAAATAGAAAAGAAACTAAATTAACAGCGGAGGAAACAGTGACATGTGACAGGTAATTTATGGACCCACCGCCTCCAAAAGGGGTTTTCTTTCATAGGATAAACAAGTTAAAAATTCACTTTTGGTTTTATATTGTGTTTTTATACCGTAGAAATAATACTAGACTACACCAATAGTTTACAGGTTTTTGAACATGTGTCATTATAATAATATTAATAATAAAATTTAATAATAATAATAATAATAATAATAATAATAATAATAATAATAATAATAAAATAAAAATTTATATTAAAATATTAATAATAATATTAATTTTAATAATAAAAATTTGATGATGATGTTGATGAGATGTTTGGGGATGATTTAGATGTTGAGATGATGATGATGATAAATTTTATGAGATGATGAGGGTTTAAGAGGATGAAGATGAGGTGATTGATGAAGATGATGATGAATTGAATGATGATGATGATGTTTGATGGATGGTGACGTTGAGGTGATGAGGATAATGAAATTTTAGGTCGCTTTTGATTTCTCTTTGAAATTTTTCCTGATTTCTATGCCTTAGCTTTTTTCCTGAATAATTTCCTTATTATATGAAATTTGTATCCCCGTTTTTAAGGTTTTAAAAGGAAAGGGAAAGCCCCATTCCCGAAACTTATCAAAAATTTTGAATGACGTCTTCACTCATTCTCTACTACGCTATGTAGTTTCTTTTTATTCCTTTTTTTTTTTCTTCCCAGAACTTTTAGGACCCCCCGGTAAAGTCTTAAAAACAATTAAAATAAAATCTGTCTTTAAAAAAAAATTTTTTGTTGGTAACAAGTGAAATAACCAAACTGTTTTTGAAAAAAAAATTCGTTGTGAAATTTTTTAAATGACAAAAATGTTTTTTGAAAAAAAAAATTTTCGTTTGAAAAAAATGTTTGCAAAATTATTTGTTTTTTTCATTTTCAATTTTTTGTGTTTGGGGAAAAAAAAATTGGGTTCATTTTCCTCTCAGAATAAAATTTTTATTTTTTTTCCACAATTTTTTTTTAAACCATTTATCTTTTTTCCTTTTAAAAGAATGTAAAATTTTTTAGAATATTGAATTTTACGTTTTTTAGTTTTATTCGTCCTCCCAACCTTAAACTGCGGCACGGGGCTAAAAACAAAAATTTGAAAAATTAACGCACTACCAAAAAAACATCTAAGAACAATTTAGGAATAATTGGCCCCCATTAAAAATTTCAAATGACGAAACATCGAACCTCCCAAAAAAGACCAATCCCCCGACACCATCAAATACCAAAGAGGAAACTTTTCTGACAATTTTAGGCGAAAAGAGCAATTTTCCCGGGGCAAACGAAAATGGAGGAATCCTGTCACAGAATGCAAAAATACTTGGCAGAAACCCCCTCAATCCCCAAATCACTAAAACCCCCAAATCTTCAAAAGTATTTTAAAAAAACTTGGGTTTTTCACCCAAACCCGACCAAAGCCAAAAACCCAGCAAAAACAAGAACCATTTTTCCCCAAAAAAACATACCAAAAAGCCTCTCTCAACTAAAATTTTTTAATTATTTTATTTTTTTTTAAAATTAAAATTTTTTTTTTAAAATTTTTATTTTAAATTTTTTTTTATTTTTTAAAATTTTAAAAAACTTTATTTTTTATAATTTTCAAAAGGGAATTTTTTTTTAAAAAGTGTTTTGTTTGGCATTAGATTAAATTTTTTTATTTAATTTTTTAAATAAATTTTTTTAAAAAAAGGTAAAAAAAGGGACTTTTTGTTGGAGTTTTGAAAATTTAATTACCATTTTATTATTTTTAAAAAATTTAAAACTATTTTTTTTTTTTTTAAAAACCCTCGACAAAACCCTTTTGGAAAAAAAAACCCCTCCTTTTGTTGTTTGGGGTTCCCTTTTGCGCGATCATCCCAGCGGGGGAAAAATTTTAAAAAAGTACCCAAAATATGATATTTTAAAAATGATTAATCATAAACAACTTGCAAAACCTTTGCCCCATAGCTAAAAACCTCTGACAAAATTTGACAAGCTTTAAAACCCCTTTTATTTTTTTGGGAAACTGGGCAAGGAAAGGGAAATAGAAAAAATTCTAGTTCGTGTTTCCCCCAAAACCCAATTTCTTTCCCAATCTTGTTTCAATCCAAATTTTGGTTTTAAAATTACCCCGGAAAATGCCTTGTGACCTCCCAAAAAATCCTTTTGTCAGCTGCTCTACTGAAAAAACCCCAAACTTCCCCAAAAAACCTAAACCCTTTGGGCTCATGTCAAAGCCCTAAATAATTAAAACCAATCCTTGACAAAGGGCAATATCAAACCTACCCTTTTTAAACCAAATTTCTTTCGACAGTCCCGTTAAAGTCCCCTTCCTTCCTAATGACGGATGGTTTAAATTGTAAAAACGGGTTTTAAACTATTGGAACAAAGGGGGACGCCGTTTAAAAAAATATTTCTCCGGCGAGGATTAAAAAAAACGGGATTTGGAGGGGAAAAAAAGACCCTAAATTTGATCTGTTTTGACTTTTACCTTATCTGTTTACAAAGCATAGGAAAATTCTAGCCGCCTGAAAATTTAAAAAAAAGATATTTTTTTTGGGTTTAGAACCAAGGGTAGCCCCCCGTTGCCGGGCCCTTTGGGGACATCAAACTACTGAATTCAATTGACTGATTAAATGTCACAAAAAAAATCTGCAAGAAACACCTGGGTTTAAAATAAATTTGTCGATCACGTTCCAATCTATTTTTCGGTGTAGGCCCAGCATTTGAAAACCCGGGAAATTAAAAGGGAATTTTAAAAATCTTGCCCCGTTGTAAGATTTGAACTGAGCAGGTGTGTATGAAAAGTCGGGGGCTTTTGTTTGGTTTAGTGGGAGGGGGCTCGCTTTTGGGTCGGAAGGGTTGGGGTTGAGGCCTCGCGGCCCCGGCGCCCTTGTTGAATCCTTGGAAAAGGCTCTTTACTCAAATCCTTTTCCGGTACTTTTAGGTGTTTAAAAATTGGGGTAAACCCGGCCGTTAACAGCGTTTTGTCTTTTTTCCGGAAAAAAAAATGCCTAACTGCGTCATGTCCCGTTTCCCACATTTTTAAATGTTTTGTTGGGCCAGGGGGCCCCTTGTAAAGCGCTTTGGGGATTTTTAAAATGGAATTCCCTTTTAAAAGGGTCCAGGTTTTTATTTTTTATATTTATTAAATTGTGGAAAAAAAAAAGAAAAAATAAAAAAAATTTTTAAAAAAAGGGGGAATTTTTTTTGTAACAACCCCCAAAAAAAATTTTAAAAAAACCCCCCCCCAAAAACAAAAACATTGAAAACTAACCGGGCATAAACCCCTTTTTTTTGATCTTCTCCCCCCCCGTTTTTTCAAGACCCCAAATTTCCACAAAGTGTTTAAAAGTCTAATATCTCGTCTGGGGTCCTGAATCCCTTTTTAGGGCGGAAACCCCCCCTTTTTCCCTTAAATTTTTCAAAATTTTTGTTTTGGGAATGAATTTTTGGTTTTTCCCCCTTAAAATTCCCGGTTTGGGGGGAAAATCAGATCATTTTATTTTTAAAAATTTTTTTTTTAATCATTTTTTTTTTAAAAATTTTTTATTTTTTTTTTTGGGGTTTTTCTTTTTGGGGGGGGAAAAAATTTTTTTTAATGTAAGAAAAATTTAAAAAGGAAAACCGAAAAAAAATTTTTGGGGTTTTTCCCTTTTTAAAAAATATTTATTTTTTTTTTAAAAATTTTTTCCTTTAAATTTTGTAATAAATTTAATTTAATTAAAAACCATTTTCTTATTTTTTTATTTGAAGCCAGGCCCCCCCCTTTGTTTAAAAGAAAATTTTTTTTTGAAAAAAAGAACCCCCAAAAAACATAATTTAAAAAAAACTCCCAATATTTCAAAAATTCCAAAATTAACCAAATTTTTCCCCAATTTTGGTTGTTTCCTTTTCCCCTTTTTAAATTTTTTAAAAGGAAAAATTTTTTAAAAAAATATAATATTTTTTAAATTTGGAGGGGGTTTTTTTTAAGGGTTAAAAATTTTGTTCGAAAAAAAAGGTTAGCGGGGGAACTCCCGGGGGGTTTTTTAAAAACCCCCCGGCTTGTAAGGGGTTTTTTCCGGGGGATTTTTTTTGGAAAGCCAAAAAATTCCAAATGGGGAAAAAAGGGCATTTAACTTCTTTTATTTTTTTTTTTTCCCCACCATCCCCCTTTGGGAAAAATTGGATTTTTTAAAAAAAATTTCCCTAAAAAATTTTATGAAAAAATGGGAAAAATTTTTATAAAAAAAGCCCCCCTTTTACTGATAAAATATAACTTTTTATAATTTCCAAAAAAATTAACAAAAAAAAGGGGTGGACCATATGAAATTCGGGAAATTTTTTAAAAAACAAATTTAACAAAATTTTATTAAGCTTTTAATTACCCCCTTTTTTTTTTCTAATAAAAATTTAAAAAAGGGATCTTTTTAATTTTGGTAAAGAAAATCTTTATAAACTATCCAAAATTTTCCCCCAAAAACCCCCGGTTTCCCCCCCAAAAATTCAAAACCAAGACCTAATGTCTTTAAAAAGAGTCTCAAAATTTTGGAGGAAAATTTGCTTTTTGGTTAAAATTTAAAATTATCGAATAAGAAATAATGTTTTCTTGCAAAAAGACTTTTCTAGGGTTTTCTGAGGAATCAAAAGGCGGGTTGCAGTGTTTCACTTTTCCCCTTGCACGGGCTAAAAAATTTCCCCCAAATTGACACGTGAGTTTCACCAAAAACTGTGTTGTTTGGGAAAAGAGGTTGTAGAAATTGTTTTTTGTGAGATGTACGCCCATTCCCATCGGGCCCAAACCACAATCAGGGAAACAAAAAATGGGGGGGAAAAAAATTTTTTTCTGTCTTACGAAGCCATTTCGTTTTATAAATTTTCGTTTGCTTTCAAAGGAAAGGAAAGAAACTATATTATGATCAATTTTTTTAAATTTTTTTACGAATAAAAAAAACCCCAAAGAAAATAATCAATTTAAAAGACCAAAAAAAAAAAATTTAAGCAAAATAAAAACTAAAACAAAGCATAACCAAAAAAAAAAAAAAAAAAACAACCCCCCAAAAATACAACAATATAAACAACAACAAACGAATCAATTTATCAAGATTGGCATAAATTTTTCCCTTTGTTTTTTTTTGCCATAAAGGGTGAAAAAAAATCAACGGTATTAAATTTTGGGCCCAAAAAATTTTTTTTCCTTCAAAAAAGGATGGAATTTAAAAGGGAAATTTTTAATCTTTCCCCCAAAACTTCTCAATTTGGGGAAAATTTGGGAAGGGTTTTGTCATTAAGTTGAATCCGTGCATCGAAAGGGCAATCGCGAAATGTTGGGGGGTGGGAGGGGGAAAATGTTTCTGCCTGGGGCTTTTGTTTTTTTTTTCATTGTTTTTTTGTCAAGTTCCCAAAAGCAATCATAAGGCATCCGGGATCACCCCTTTCAAAATAGCAGGTTTTTATCACGTGAACTTTTATTATAGTTTAATTTAAAAGTGCGGGAATTTTTTGGAAAGAATTTTCAAAATTTTTAAAACCCCGTTTTGGGGAAATTTTTATTTTTTTTAATAAATTTTGGGGATTTTTTTAAATTTTTCCTTTTTTTAAAAATATGGTAAAAAATGGGAATTTTTAATTTATTTGGGTTTGAAAAAAGGGGGGTTTTTTTTTTTTAGGGGATCTTTTTTTTTCTAATTGGGGTTTTCTTTATTTTTTGGTTTTTTTTTTTGTTGAAAAGGGGTTTTGATGGGTTCTTTTCTAAACCTCGGTTTATAAAAGGTGTTGGGGACGGGGGTTTTTTTGGGAATTGAAACGGGGGGAAAACAAAAAAAAAAAATTTTTTCACAGTTTTTCTTTCCTTTTTTACTCGGGTTTTTTGGGAAAATTTAAAGGGGGTGGAACCCGCCCCTTTAAATTTGAAAACCCCAAATTTTAAAACAAAATTTTAAAAAATTTAAAAAAATTTAAAATTTAAAAATTTTTAAAAAAAATTTATGGGCTGAAAATTTTTAAATTTTGAAAGTTTTTCTTTTTTTTGGGGGAAATTTTCTAAAAATTTTAAAAGCTTTTTTAATTTTTCCCTTGAAACAATAATTTTTTTTTTTCAATAAAATCTTAGTTTAAATTTTTTTTAAATTTAAAAAAAAAAAAAGGAAATTTAATTTTATGGGGAATTTTTTTCCCTTTTTTTTCCAAGCCCGCCCCCAAAAAATTCAAAAATTCCCCCCTTTTTCCCAAGGGTTTTTAAATTTTCTTTTTGAATATTGGGGGGGAAGGAAAGTAAATTCTTTTAGATTAAACCCCTTTTCGCCCTTTCCCCCTTTTTCTTCCCGGCCCGATTTCCCTTCTTTCCCCTTTTTGGGTTTTAACCGAGGGAAAAAGCCCCCAAAAAAGCCCTTATTAGCGTAATTGGAGAATTTGGGGGGGGGGGAAGGGAAAAAAAAAGGGGGGGGGGAAAAAAAATTAAATTTTTGGGGGGGACCCCTAAATTTTTTAATTTTAAAAAAGGGGAAAAAAATTTTTTTTTTTTAAAAAAAAAACCAAAAGGCCCCAAAATTAATTCGGGTTTTTTTAAAATTTTTGGGGGTTTTTTTTTTTTTTTGATTTGGGAAATTTTCTTTTTTCCCGGGAAAAATGGGGGAGCAAACTCAATTTTTTAAAAAATTTTAAATTCATGGTTTTTTTTTACCAAAGGGTTTTTTTTGTTTTTTTTTTTTCAACCTCTTTAAAATTTAAAAGGGGGAACAAATTTTTTTTTTTTTTTTTTTAAAAAATTAAATTTTAAAATTTTTTTTTTAAAATAATTATTTTAAAAAAAATTTAAAAAGGGTAATCGGGGGGGCCCTTGAAACAAACATTTTAAACCATTAAATAAATTTTTAAAAAAAAAATTTTTAAAAAAAATTTCGTGCCCCAAAAATACAACGGGGGCAGAAAAAAAAAAGTAATTCAAACAAAAGCAAAGGAGTTCAACATTTTAAAGACAATTTTTGCTTGGAAAAAAAAGGCCGATTAAGAAAGATAAGGGGCCCAAAAAAATTTCAAAATTTTTTAAAAGGGGGAAAACAATGCTTTTTTTTTTGGGGGGTTTTTAAAGGGGGGGGGTGGTTGGGGGGGTTTGTTTTTTTTTTTTTGTTTTTTTTTTTTTTTTTCCGAAAAAAAAGCAATTTGTTTTGTATAATTTTGGGGTTTTTTTTTTTTGCACAAAATTTTAAAAAAATAATTTTTGGGAAAAGGGGTTTTAATCATTTTTTAAAAACTAACCTTAAAAATTTTTCAAAAACCAAAAAACCAATTTCCCCTGTCATCTTTTTAAAAAAAAACCCTTGAAAAA
>NC_088366.1:2244021-2246521 GCF_034508935.2 Berghia stephanieae | reverse complement strand
AACTACTAGAAGCTGTGGTCCCGGTTTCATAAACGTGGACTAGCGCTTAGTCTCTGACTATATCTGACTTAAGTCAAGTAATTGAAAAAAAATCGGATTTCATGTGAGCTGACTAAGCAAGTCCCAGACTAGAATCACCGTACCTTTGGACTAGGTTTGGCCAAGTTTTAGTCATTTGCTGTGGCAGAACTTCAACCTTGCGGCTATGCGGTCTTGTGGTATGACACTCGCTTTCGGATCGGAAGGTCCTGGGTTCGAGCCTCGCGCTCGGCGCATAGTTGAGTCCTTGGAAAAGTCTGTTTACTCACATTCTCTCACCGTACTCAGGTGCAAAATGAGTACCTGGCCGTTAACAGCGTTGTCTTTGTCCGAAATATTGTAATATCGCCTAACAGGCGTCATTTCCCGTCCTTCATGTTAAATGTTGGTGTTGGCCAGGGACCCCTTGTAAAGCGCTTTGAGCACATTTAGTGGATATTGCGCTATATAAAGCTCAATGTTAATTTTTTTTTAGCCTTAGTATGAAATTATATACTAGGATACGTCATAGTGTCGACAAGATAGAGCTAATTTTAGATTGAGAGAGCTTCGATTCGGACGGAGAATACGTCGGTTACGAATGATAGAGGCAAAAAGGGTGATGTTGCCTTTGTCATTTGCTTTAAAGAACTATAAGTGCAGATCGTCGAAAGTACACATTTTTGTGAATGAAAACAAAACAAAAAACTGAATCTAATCGTCTCATGAGTTGAGAGTGAACGGAGAATCGAAATCGCAGGGTTTGCTTCAAAGAACAACCCAAAAATAATTATTAGAAAGTATAGTGGAGACAACAGTTATTTTTCTGTCATTTTAACGGACTGAAATAATATGACTCAGCAGAACACACTTTCACTTGTTTTTGTTTCTTTGTTTGCTTGTTTGTTTTCTTTGGTCCAATTTGTTTGAAATTTTCATTGGCCTAAATATAGAATTGACAGTCGAATATGGACATTATTGTAGTCTGATCATTCAGCAGTCAATATCACGTGATTTGATTCATCATGGCAATATTAATTTAAAATGCAAAAAAAAGAACAAGATATTATCTATACCGGATGTTGCTTATTTCCTCTTTGGAAATCTTATGCGTTAAAAGTATGAAGGTTGGTATCTAACAGACCTGGTGTTTGGTGTCGAGTCATTTCAAATGTATGCTAAAGTTACGTTTGGTTGCAAAATTATTACGTCTTTCAGTCCTCTTATTCATGTAGTGCCAATTTTCAAAATACTTGATGTAAAAAATGTCAGAGGAAACTTTGATTTTGAGATTTTTTTGGGGCCTCATTTTCTCTTTTGGTCATAAGTACCCATAAATACTGAGTATGTGCCGGCAAACTACTATAGTATTCATTCATGTATTCGGCAACTGAAACATTGCGGGGGACTCGCAGGTCTAGTAGGTGTAAAGTAACCGCAACGGCGAGGGAGGATTGAGAGGGGGGGGGGAGACAAAATGGGAGAGGGGAGAGGGCACAATGTCCCGTTGAACAATACTTTAGGTTACTGATGATTTACACTTGACCAACTTACGTGATGGGTCAACAAAGGGAATAGTTTTTAAGAGACTGACATCGTAACTGTAGCCAATCGCCTGCGGACTGATGCACCGTAAGCAGAGATGGGAGTAGAAAGAAAATAATAATATTATGGCTACTCTCTCTCTCTCTCTCTCTCTATATATATATATATATATATATATATATATATATATATATATATATATATATATATATATATATATATATCTCACACACACACACACACTCTCTCTCTCTCTTCTCTCTCTCTCTTTCTCTCTCTCTCTCTCTCTCTCTCTCACACACACACACACACACGCGCACTTTGCATCTTTCTTTATCCTTTTCCCTCGAATTTTCTCTGTCACTTCTTCTATCTCTTCCTTTGTATTTTCAAATAGGTCAATCCGTAGCTTTTGGTTGTACATAATGTTTATAATTATTACATTTATTATTATTATTTTTATATTTTTAGATTTCAACCACTCCTAATTGGACCGATTTCTGCTTAAGGACGCTAACTGATTAAGCGGGTTCAACTGTCTATTTATTATTCTTACCTTTGCCACAATTCTTACCATTACTGCCGTCAAATTTAGACTAAAACTAAAAGCCAACATGTCAAAACAGGTATTATGTCAGGCTGAAACAGCAACTCAAAAGAAAGGAATTGTCATGGCAAATTGTCAAATAACATTTAAATCTATAGGTGTAGTGCTATTTCTACTAGGTGTGAAAAAAACACAAGTTATATCAAACTTGAATTTGTAGCTTGGTTATCACTATGACACAATACCGTTTTGAGGCGGTGAGACACACATAAAATATAAATTACCTGTCACATTCTATTTTATGGGTCACAAAGTTCTGTTTAGTATTTTTTCCAATCTTAGCCCAAGCGTTACACTCATACTGTCCGAAATCAGATTGAATCGTCTTGG
>NC_088366.1:2229021-2239021 GCF_034508935.2 Berghia stephanieae | reverse complement strand
ACTTTGGTAATAGTTTAGGCCAAATAATACTAGCGAAGGACAAAATAGACAGGGAATTGGCGAAGCTCTACAATGAACATGCACCCATTCAATCACGCATGGCCAGTAAACGTCCATCAGCGACATGGATGACATAAAACAGGCTAAAGCCAAACGCTTCCGCGAGGACGAGAGACGCATGTGCACAACCAACATGATGTTCTCTCTCTAATAACTTTTCCGCCGGTGACGTCACAATCAAGGGACGCTACACTTCCGCTAATCTCATTCCCTATTGGAATGTAAGAACACTCAGTCAATTAGGGAAAGTTTGAAATGTAATTCAAGAAATGAAGAAATACAACCTAAAAGTTCTAGATCTCTGAGGGAAGATGAACTAAAGCTAGTAAAGTTAGCATAGTTGATGACACCAAATGTGACCATTCGTCTCAAAACGGCATTATGTCGGAATGAACCAGATGCTTAAAAGGCGAATTTAATGTTAAAACTGGTCAAAAATATAAATTGTTGGCATTAGCACCCTAAAATATGGTATCCATTCTCCTCAATAAAACATACAAACTCAACACAAGTCTGATATGTATGGCTATAAATTCAATTTTCAACATCTTAACCATCCTGACTCAATACCGTTTGGAGACGAAGGGTCACAAATGTTCTACTCAGGAGGAACAACGAATGACAAAAAAGTAGGCGTGATTCCAGACAATGGCATGGCAATTAATTATGATGGAATTCATTTTTGTTTGACTAAATTACCTCCTTAACTACTTAATCCTAGAGATTTTTGCTACTTTTCAAAATTGGAAAAAAATGTATTAAAATGAGCATGTACATAGTTTTATTCAACTATCATTATAATGCGAAAACTAAAAAACATTAGCTTTGATACTACGCCTATAATGTGTCTCAGAAAAAATGAAATAGGGGTAATGGGGTAAAAGTAACCCGGGTAAATTACGGATATAGTCGGTGATAGGGTTGAGTGAGTTAACAAGGACCAGTAACAAAAGTAAAATAGTTAATATCAGACTTGTCCAGGAGGCCAAATTTTCAGAAGCCAGGTACTTTTTCGTGTCCAAATTTCTAAGAGGCATAATTGACAATCCAGACTGAACATGCATAGGTAATAGCCAAAACAAATCGACCATACCTGCATAGGTAATAACCAAAACAAATCGACCATACCTGCATAGGTAATAGTCAAAACAAATCGACCATACCTACATAGGTAATAGCCAAAACAAATCGACCATACCTGCATAGGTAATAGCCAAAACAAATCGACCATACCTGCATAGGTAATAGCCAAAACAAATCGACCATACCTGCATAGGTAATAGCCAAAACAAATCGACCATACCTGCGTAGGTAATAGCCAAAACAAATCGACCATACCTGCATAGGTAATAGCCAAAACAAATCGACCATACCTGCATAGGTAATAGCCAAAACAAATCGACCATACCTGCATAGGTAATAGCCAAAACAAATCGACCATACCTACATAGAGAATAGCCAAAACAAATCGACCATACCTGCATAGGTAATAGCCAAAACAAATCGACCATACCTGCATAGGTAATAGCCAAAACAAATCGACCATACCTGCATAGGTAATAGCCAAAACAAATCGACCATACCTGCATAGGTAATAGCCAAAACAAATCGACCATACCTGCATAGGTAATAGCCAAAACAAATCGACCACACCTACATAGAGAATAGCCAAAACAAATCGACCATACCTACATAGGTAATAGCCAAAAATCGACCATACCTGCATATGTAATAGCCAAAACAAATCGACCATACCTGCATAGGTAATAGCCAAAACAAATCGACCATACCTCATCTGTACTTAGAGATAATTCTGTAAACGGACATAAATATACATATAATTCAATCCTATAGATACGAAAATTGTCTCCTTGTGTTTGTGTCAGGAAAAGAAAGGAAAATAAAACAGGTCTGAAAGCTGTGATGCTATTGAGACGGCACTTACATGCTTCCGAGCCAAAACAATGAAGTAGCAAAAGTATTGAAATGATTGCAGACAACATGGCTTGATCTTCTCTTTCTTTCTTATCTCGGCAATATCAGCGGCTGAGGTGTCACTATCTGGGACTGAAATAAATCATAAAAATAAAAAATGAGCCAAATCAAAATAAGGGACGCAACTCTTTTCTCTGGACATTAAAAACGTTTCAAGACATAATTCTCAAAACTTAATTCGGATTCCCTCGGAGATATTCTCTAATGGCATTTGAAAAGTAGTCTCCAGTGAATCTCCAGGAAAATTTCAACATTGTTCAGCCGTTGGAAGCAAAGTTTGAGCTTTAAGATTGAGCTTTTTATATAGCGCAATATCCACTAAATGTGCTCAAAGCGCTTTACAAGTGGTTCCTGGCCAACAGCGACATTTTACATTTCGGACGGGACATGACGCCTGTTTGGCGATGTAACAATTTTTTTCGGACAGAGGCAACGCTGTAAACGGCCAGGTACCCATTTTACACCTGAGTATGATGAGAGAATATGAGTAAAGAGTCTTTTCCAAGGACCCAACTATGCGCCGAGCGAGGCTCGAACCCAGGACCTTCCTATACGAAAGCGAGTGTCATACCACTAGACCACATAGCCGCAAAGATAAATGTCTAATTTATTGATGACCACCACCGTATTCTGCGAGTCTTATCTTAACCTGTTTATCGTTTTTATCTTGTTTGTACCTATTTGAATACCCCACGCAATGGGAGATTTAAATTCCTAATCATTTACATTCTTCAAATTTGAACAGTATGTCTGTATGGCTATGTAGTCTAGTAATATGACACTCGCCTTCGGACCAGAAAGGTCGAGTCCCGCTTTGGGCGCGTGCTGTACCGAACTTTACTCCGAGTAACTAACTCACGGTCAAGGACAATCTGCCACATGAACCCCCTCGTGGATCTTTTGCCTTGACGCTGGTGGGGTGGGGGGGGGGGCTTGAGGCATATCGAGGGCAAAGGTGTAAATCCCGGTTGACCGTCACGAGACCATACCGGGCATCGAGCCAGCGAGTCACCTGAGCTGCTCGCCAGATATGTCATGTGACTAATGAAGATCCAACCCGGTGCCCGAATTGCCACCGCCATCCCGGGCGCCACACTACTATGTTCACGATGAGACGCACCAAACAGGAATTTCAATGGCGAAGCGATCTGCCGCCTAGCCACTACCGCGTTCGTTAAATCGCTTGTCTTTCATAAACTGCATTTTTCTCAGCGAGCATTGTTTATATAAGATTTTTCTTTGTTTGAATACCTTGAAGTTGTCCCCGATATTTCCTACTTTTTCGAGGTTGGAACGATTCTGTCATCAGGTAAAAATAATCAGTAGTGTCTTATGTAGATTGTTGAATTACTGCAGTTGCTTCCCTTAGATCAATATTTTATCGTGCCCATTGTCAGTTTGTTAAGGGGAAGGAACCATGATCACCATCGGTTCAGTCCATAATATTACGGTTACACCCCTTGGTTGACGTGAAAGCAATTCGTTGACATCAGACGTTTGTTTGAAGGGTCATCTATATTCCTTCATGGAATGCCCAGGCCACGGCATCTCCGTATGAATACTCATAAAGGCGCTAAAATCGAACATTAGTTCACATCATGCATAACAATAACAATGACGATAGTGGACATAATTATAAATAACAGCAAATGATAAAAATAAAAAATGGAGTGACAAAAACTGATAAAGAGTGACAACGAAGCAACAACCAATAATAAATAATCAATAAAAACAATTCTGGTCTAACGAGAACAATGGTGACGTATCTGGGCCCCAGGAAACGGGCCTGGACTGGACTGCAGAGGCAATGTCTGACGTCATTGCTAAAGGAAAGCTCCCACAAGTGTGGAAGAACGCAAAGATAAAAAAATGGAGCTTTTATATAGCACAATATCCACTAAATGTGCTCAAAGCGCTGTACAAGGGGTCCCTGGTCAACAGCAACATTTAACATGTAGGACGGGACATGCCGCCTGTTAGGCGATATTACAATTTTTCGGACAAAGACAACGCTGTTAACGGCCAGGTACTCATTTTACACCTGAGTACGGTGAGAGAATGTGAGTAGAGAGTCTTTTCCAAGGACTCAACTATGCGCCGAGCGAGGCTCGAACCCAGGACCTTCCGATCCGAAAGCGAGTGTCATACGACTAGACCACATAGCCGCACAATAGTTGCCATCACGAAGCCAGGGAACCGGCAAAGGAGGACGACAGTTAGAGACCCAAATAACTTCGGAGCTGCTTGTACAAACTCTTGGAGCGAGTTCTATTAAAACGATGGAGGCCAGTGTTGGGAACGCTAGAGAATGGGGCCCGATGATGGTAGCAATCCACCCCCGATGTCCGACGACGGGAGACGATTGCAAACAGAACTTGTTTAATTAGATCAAAGAGAGGGGGAATGGGGATGCCCCTCTCAAGCGCATATTGGACGGTGCCCCCGTTTAGAGCCGAAATGTGACCCTTCGTCTCAAAACGGTATTATGTCGGAACGAACCAGATGCTTTAAAGGCGAATTTAATGTTAAAACTGGTCAAAAATATAAATTGTTGGCATTAGCATCCGGCAATCAAGACATAAAAATACAATAACATTTTGATGAGACAAAAAAAACATTTCAAAACCATGAATTTCAGTCGACGTGTACATATTTGCAGGTCTGATAACCCAAACTGTTATGGACTTGTTGTTCTTATGGAAATACTCCCATACGAAGACACGATATTGTCTATTACAAAACTGTTAAATCAAACACATTATCACCTTCGGTTATCACACCTGCAAATACGAGCACGTTGATTTCAATAAATAATTCAAGGTTTAGCCAATGCAGTGTGAGATTTTAAAATCAGACATTAAAACAATGGACAGAGGAAAGTCGTCGTTAGTTACAACAAAAACAATAGCATGGCAAATGAAAATTTAAAAAAAACAACAACAAAGAAAAAAATTAGTTCTGACCTTATTCAACGAATTGTTGATATCTGAGCTGGAGAGAAATTAATGTGTTCACATACGAAGCCAAAGAACAGAATGAACAACACATCGGATAAATTACCAGATATAAGAGAGAGGGAGAGAGAGAGAGAGAGAGAGAGAGAGAGAGAGAGAGAGAGAGAGAGTACAGTTCGCCTATCCAAACATGCAAATAAAATACCTAAAACAAACATGCGTCATTCGCTTCAAAAAATATCGTCCTGTAGAAACAGGGTTCGATCTGTATCCTGAGATGCAACATCGTGGGGAACAGCCGGATTGCTAGATAGGCACTAATGTACAAACACATGCACACGCTCGACCACACACACACACACACACAAGGAGACACACACCAACACACACAAACACACACATCTAAACAAACATACACACACATACACACAAAACACACATAGCACACACAAACAGACACACGCACGCACGATGAGAGAATAATGTGGGTAAAGATCCGTTGAAGTCAGCAAAAACATAATGCTGCAAATTATGACAAATTGCCAATATTTTGCGGACAATAAAGACATATTATTATTAACACACACACACACAGACACACACATGCATACACGCACACGCACACACGCGCACACATACATGATCTACTGAGATACACCATAAGAGGTAACAGCCGTAAAAGGACTGCTTGGTAAGCACTGATGAACAAATAAACACACACACACACAGAGACACACACGAAACACAAGCACAACAAACACACACAAACACACACACACACACACATCCATACACTCACACAACGCACACACGTACACACAACACACACACAAGCACACACCCATACACATATATATACATGCCCGCACACACACACACAAACACACACACACACAAAACAGCTTTTTTAATTGTCGGAAAACTTCAAAAATCGGTATACCATAACGACTCCCATCCTTACTCAATCTTTTCATAAAATGTTAATCTTTCACCACATAATAACCATTTTCCCTCTAAATTTAGTTCAGGTTTCAGACTTCCACGGTTCGTCGAGCGTTTACGGTCGCTGTCTTAAGTAAACGTTTTTCGCCGTTTTGAAATAAAACACGTTTCGTCAGTAACAATGCATATTGGTGAGTTTTGCTCTCTGTTTACTTTATTGATTTATGTTGTAAAAAGGGCCTCACATTAATAGACTCTCTCTCTCTCTCTCTCTCTCTCTCTCTCTCTCTCTCTCTCTCTCTCTCTCTCTTTCTATCTATCTATCGATCTATATATATATATATATATATATATATATATATATATATATATATATATATATATATATATATATATATATATTATTTAAAATATTTACCACAATGTTTGAGACAGTCTACATTAATGTTTCAGGCTTAATTTGCCATCGTCAGGATTGAGTTGTTTTGTTGACTGTTGTTGTTTCTTGAAGTGGTTCCGGTTTAAAGTTGCTTAACAAGAATTTACGCCGATGGGGACACCTTCCGTATATCTCACTTTTCATGTTGAGTGTGGCTTCATGAGGTTGTTTGATTATAGTATATTTTTCTTCCAGGCATAAGCTACATTGTTTGGATGTTGGTGTGTATCCTGTTGCTTTAGATAAAATTTTCCATGAAATGTTGTGGTCTATTTTGTTGTCTTTTAATTTCCAAATATGTTCGCTGAGAATATAGCGAACAGACTTGACCTTAGCGATCGAATCGATATAGCACCAAGAAGAGAAGCGTTCATCACATTAAAAGATCACAAGCCTGACTTCAAAAATAATCCAAAATGTAGACTAATAAATCCATACAAATCTGAAATTGGAAAAATCAGCAAAAAGATATTAGAAAAAAATAAATAAAAACGTCCAAGAAGCAACTAAATTCAACCAGTGGAAAAACACCGATGAAGCCATCGAATGGTTTAAAAACATCCAAAACAAAGAAAATTGCACCTTCATCTCTTTCGACATTTGCGATTTTTACCCCTCCATCACCCCAGACTTACTAAACAAAGCATTGGAATTCGCAACAAAATATACCCACATCACAGAAGAGGAAAAACACATCATCAAACACACCAAGCACAGCACACTATACTATGACAACACGCCGTGGACAAAGCGACATAATGATTTCGACGTAACAATGGGTTCGTTCGACGGTGCTGAAACATGCGAACTGGTCGGACTCTACATCCTGTCACAACTGCAACACACACACACATACATCGGCCTCTATAGAGATGACGGACTCGCTATAACCAACAGACGACCAAGAGCGAACGAAAACATCAAAAAACAAATCTGTAAAATATTCCAAAGCAACAATTTGAAAATCACGATAGAAGCAAACAAAAAAAACAGTTGACTTCCTCGACATCACATTCGACATAAAATCCAATTCATTCCAACCGTTCAGAAAACCAAACAACACCATTAGCTACATTAATAAAAACAGCAACCACCCCCGTCCCGTCATTGAAAACATACCAAAAAACATAGCACTGAGGGTGAGCAAACTTTCGGAAAACAGAGAGATATTCAACGTCGCAGCCACCCCCTACAAAGAAGCTTTCACAAAAAGCGGATACAACACACCATTTGAATACACAGACGCCTCCCTCTCATGTAAACCCCAACACACAAGTGAAGAACGTAAAAAAAAACCCACACATAACTTGGTTCAACCCACCTTTCGACAAAAACGTCAGCACAAACATAGGACAGCAGTTCCTGAAATTAATTGATACACGCTTTCCAAAAAACCACAAGCTACATAAAATTATCAACAGGAATACCATAAAAATAAGCTACTCGTGTATGCGCAACATAGAACAAATAATCTCAAGCCACAACAAAAAAATATTAATAAACCACCGACAAGAGCAAAACCCACCTACCAGAAAATGCAACTGCAGAAATAAAGAACACTGCCCGCTAAACAAACAATGCTTAGAATCAAGTTTAATTTACCAAGCCAGAGTCCCAGAAACTAAAACAAACAAGCAAGAAAAATATGTAGGACTAACAGAAAATAATTTCAAAACAAGATACAACCTCCACACCTCAACATTTAGAAACACTAACAAAAAAACATCCACAAAACTCAGCGAACATATTTGGAAATTAAAAGACAACAAAATAGACCACAACATTTCATGGAAAATTTTATCTAAAGCAACAGGATACACACCAACATCCAAACAATGTAGCTTATGCCTGGAAGAAAAATATACTATAATCAAACAACCTCATGAAGCCACACTCAACATGAAAAGTGAGATATACGGAAGGTGTCCCCATCGGCGTAAATTCTTGTTAAGCAACTTTAAACCGGAACCACTTCAAGAAACAACAACAGTCAACAAAACAACTCAGTCCTGACGATGGCAAATTAAGCCTGAAACATTAATGTAGACTGTCTCAAACATTGTGGTAAATATTTTAAATAATAATAATAATAATAATAATAAATGAATTATAAAACAAAAACCATGAAATAATAGTGCTCAACTTTAGTATAAAAGGAGCTATTTATAAACATTTGAAATATAATTAAGATAGTTTGACTTCTACAACGTTGTTATCGAGCGTTGCTCTCATCAGGAAGTGGAAGTGAAAGTAGATTGTTGTGTTTTCGTATTTTTATGGATTCGTGTTTATGGAGGTTCGTAATTACATAAAAGGTGTTTGTTTCTATGTCTGCATGCGGAAGTTAGTTCGTTTCTTCTGTTGAGTGTTGCTATGTTCGGTTTAGTGATGATGAAGAATTTTTCTTCCAAGCAGAGGTTGCAAATCTTAGAAGAGGGGGAGTACGACTGTGCTCTGGAGATGATTTTCCATGTGATGCTGTGTTGTATGTTTTTTTCTTTGAGGTTCCAAATGTGTTCACTTAGTGTAGTAGAATGTCGTTTGTGTATGTTTCTGAAGGAAGATGTATGCAGGTTGTATCTGGTTTTGAATGGACACTCGGTGAGGCCAATGTATGTTTCTTGTTTTGGTGTGTCTGGTCGTGTTACTGTGGCTTGATAAATTACGTTTTGAGTCAAGCAATTGCCGTTTAGTGGGCATGTTGTCTGGGTCCTACAGTTGCATTTTTTCTCTAGGTTGTTGCTGGGCTGATCTGGCTGTGATAGTTTTCGGTTATTGTTGGATGAAATAATGTTTTGTATGTTTGGCATGCAGGTGTATCCTATTTTGATGGTGTTTTTGTTCATGATTGGGTGTAGAACGTGACCGGGAGGGAAGCATTTTTGTAGTAGATTGAAGAATTTGTTACCGATAGAAGTTGTCACATTCTTGCTGTAGGGTGGGTTGAACCATGTTATGTGTCGTTTTCTTTGTCGTTTTTTTTTGTTGGGGTGGTAATGGTCTCTTCCTCATATTCTAGTTTGTAGTTATATCCACTTTTTTGTAGTGCGTTTGTGTACGGTGGGATTGCATCGTTGAATATATTGTTGTTTGTAGAGTTGTTAGATAGTCGTTTGTTAATGCTCTCGGGGATGTTTTTTATTATGGATGGCGGACGATGAGAGCAACGCTCGATAACAACGTTGTAGAAGTCAAACTATCTTAATTATATTTCAAATGTTTATATATATATATATATATATATATATATATATATATATATATATATATATATATATATTATCTATCTATGTATCTAACTATCTATCTATCATCTATCTATCTATCAAGCAATCTATCTATCTATATACCCCCCCCCCCCACCCTTTAACCACGTCACCTGGCAGTGTAGCACCAGATACTTTCATTTTATGGCAAGCTTCTCCACAAACGTATTCAAGGGAGCGCCTCCCTGTCACCATTCACTTCGGTTGGATGAATCGATGGATGAGTAGATGGATAAAAGGATAGATGGATGGATTGATGGATGGTCGATTAGATGGACAGATGGATGAATGGATGGATAAATGGATAAATGGATGGATGGATGGAAGGATGGAATGAATATATA
>NC_088366.1:2219021-2226521 GCF_034508935.2 Berghia stephanieae | reverse complement strand
ATGACTGTTGAAGCGTATTTACACACAAAGGAGTAGTAGTGGAAATTGCAATGTGTCAGTGCTCAAGTGTACTAAGGACCTGACTGCAATCATTAAGGATGAGGTTCAAACCTTGGTTGAAAAACGTCAATTTATTTGAGGTGATTTTCTCTTTTATTTTTGTATATTTTGTGTCTAGCAATTTACCTTTTACACATTTTTATATTCTTATCTTATATCATTATCTGCCCCCAATTTCTTTACAATAACTTCAGTCTGTAAATCTATCAATGAAAATCTGAAAGTATCACCAAAAATGCAATTTTTCACATTTGGATGCAATATTGTGAGGTTTTAAAACAAAACTCATAGCACCAACTTTTTCGGCTATGTGGTCTTTTGGATTGACACGCCTTCGGATCTAAAGGCCCTGGGTTGGGTTGTAGCCATCGTTAGTATATAGGTAATGAGATTAGCGGAAGAGTAGCGTCCCTTGATTGGACGTCACCTTACAGAGAGAAGGTCAAAATTGTTTTGCGCACTCGCCTCTCTCGTCCTCGCTTTCGGTGAAGTGTCTCATGCCGCACAACCAACATGACGTTCTCTCTCTAATAATCTTTACGCCGGGGACGTCACATACTATGGGTGACGTCCAATCAAGGGACGCTACTCTTCCGCTAATTTCATTCCCTATTCTTGTGGAAACCTCCAATATTGTCAAGGATCACTCCACAGTTTCTAGGTATTACATTGTAAACGTGTTAAAACACTACACATAATACTAATAAGACATACGTAGATTAAAAAGTCAAGATGTGAACTCTTGCATGTTGAGAACCGTTTTCAGCCACTTCAACTGGGAGGCTATCCTCAGTCGGGCAGTGGAAGGGAACAAACGAATACAGGTTATGCGTAGTTTTGTGTGACTGGCGGATGTTGTGTTTTAAAACTAAACGCACGTAAAGATTAATCCATCTGACTGTCCCCCTCCTAGCAAAAGATTCTGGACATGACCCAGGCAAAAGCATTTGGTCTCATAACAAACCAAATACACTGAGCCATATGAAAAACAAAATTGATATAAGAAGAAGGGAATGGAGAGATAGCAAAGTTAATAATATATAGTTTAGCAACAAGTTGTGCGGCTATGTGGTCTAGTCGTTTGACACACGCTTTCGGATCGGAAGGTCCTGGGTTCGAACCTCCGGCTCGGCACATAGTTGAGTCCTTGGAAAAGGCTCTTTACTCACATTCTCTCACACTATTCAGGTGTAAAATGAGTACCTGGCCTTTAACAGCGTTGTCTTTGTCCGAAAAATTATAATGTCCCGTCCTACATAAATGTTGCTGTTGACCAGGGACCCCTTGTAAAGCGCTTTGAGCACATTTAGTGGATATTGCCCTATTTAAAGCTCAATTCAAACTGCCCCATGAAACCAATCCTCCCCCACCCTTGGGAACATTTCACCACTGGATCCATACAATCGTCACTTGCGAGTGGATATTATTTTTCAAAAAAAAACACATTTGATTGGTAACAATTTTAATCTTATTTTCTCATTCAAAATCAAACATGTTTTATTGTGACAGTGTAAACAGACAAGATCAATTCGTTTCTTTGGCATTTTATTGAATACAGGAGATGGTGATAGCTTCAGATACACTCAACTACAACTTATGATACCAGATGTATTAATACTGGTTTAGGTTCTTGCTGAATACTCTAAGTAATTTAGAAACATAAAATTACTTAATTTGTATTGTGTTTTTCCAGTTAAAATTAAATCAAAATATTTCTAAAATCAAAACGCATAAAATATGGGCTAATATGCTATTTTACCCTTTTCTTGGCCATACCATGAATTCACTTTGATATATTTTAATGATTTTATAAAGCTTACAACATGCACAAGATGATACTTTATTATTATTATTATTATTATTATTATTATTATTATTATTATTATTATTATTATTATTATTATTATTATTATTATTATTATTATTATTATTATTATTATTATTATTATTATTATTATTATTAATACTATTATTATTATCATTATCATTGTTATTATTACTATTTTATTAGTATCATCATCATCATCATCATCATCATCATCATCATCATCATCATCATCATCATCATTACATGACGTAGTCCGTGACTAGAAAACGTTCTACAGAACCAATTCATTCCTTTACTTGCTTCGAGCAGCCTTAAAACCAATGAGTCTTATACTTGGCTTGTAAATGTCTACATCTCGTCACCCTGCATAAAACGTGGGCTTTGGTGATTTATTGTGTGTGGTATCTCGTCTATAACGTCAACGACGACTCTTAATGAGTAACACGTGATACGTTAGCGCTCATGACAAGGATTTGTATTAGAACAAGGGGCATGATCTATATTACATTTTCATGTGTTCGATTTCATTGGTCACAGTGTTCACACATGTGCTCAAAGTGACCCACTTATTAAAAAGTGTTCACAATTTTTGAAAGATCTAACACCAGGATTGGTCCTTTCGATCAGCTTGACACATGGGTATGTTTACAACTTTCATAACCAAAGCAGCGTGTTTACATCTCTGAAGAAATATCCAATCGTTGGACAGCAACAAATCATGTGATTGATGACTTGGTTGGACGAAAACATGAATATAGTTCGCTCCCATTCCTGTTTGTTTACACCCCCCCCCCCCCATCACCCGCCCAAAAAAAACCCAAAAAACATAATTAATATGAGAAATGTCAATGTTGTAAATTTCCAGCACAAACGTAAACCTCATCATTTTGTGACGTCATTCTTGGGAGAACATTGACGGTTGATGTGTGGTTCTCTTCACGTCCTGACCAAAGCAAATCATCGTCAGGCGTAAACCGATCAGGAAACATGCTTGGACAAATGGATGTTTGAAATTCACGGAAACACATTTTGTTATTATTAGGAAATTTGTTTACAATAGGAGTCACGGTTTCCGGGGAACTTTCAATTGTGGTTTTAATTTCTTGCATGGACAAGTAGAGTCCTTGACTCATGGATTGATTGTTGTCATTTGTTGTAATGTCATGGAATGGGGTCAAGGCCAAACACGAACTTGGTACGGGGAAAGGAGATGGAGTAGTTACGTGAGACGATGGACTGTTATTTGGGCCGAGTGGAATGTGGGTTTGGAATGGGTGACCGCGAGACAAATGTGCAGCACTGGGAGAAGACAGATCGATAGTAGAATTCATTGAAGTGATTTTAGGCTCTTGCAGACACGTGTATACGACGGGGTTAGGGGTTATATTCGATTTTGGGGTCAATGGGTCAATAGTCAACGAGTCTTGTTTACGTGTTAACAGATTTGGAAACTGTTGGATGTTTTGTGGTTTTAATATTGTGTTATGGTCCACGTACGTAGGCTCCGGTTCCATGGCAAAGATGTCCTCCGTGAACAAATCCTTATTGTTAAGGTCTTTGGGCGAATCAGGACAGATCAGTAGGTCATCAGATTGAGGCTGGTTTTCGCTGAGCTGCCCAGTTACCATAGGGTTTGATTTGAAATTTTCGTCATCCGTGAAGAAACTGACTAGAGGATCGTCTTTGCTGCCCGTGGACAACCTGCTCGCTCCTTGCTGACGGAAATTCCTGACTGTTTCCGCAGAGCCGTAACACATCACCTCTTTAAAGTTACTCGGATTTTGTTTATCTTTCCGACGCAAACTATAAAATTTGGCTGGGTCTTTTTCAAGAATTGATTTATTTTTTTCTGCAACACTTAAAAATACAGGTCGAGTAATATCGGATGACCTCCTTCTTATGCCTAGTGTGTCCTTGATATCGGGTATACTCGCGTAAATGTCGTTCAAGCTGGAATTGGAATTGGAAAAAATGTCAAATTTTACATTCATATTCAAATTTCTTTCCAATTTGTCAACGTGTCTTGAATTGATGCTTCTGCCGCACTGTCCACAAAGGCTGTCATTTCCTGCAGACAACAAGAGACCGTTGTTAGAAATGTACGGATAATTACAGCAACATCCAAGACCTTCGTCCATGGACAACATTGATTTTCCACGCTGCAATTTTGTTCTGTTGAAGAAAAAAGATTTTTTCAGTCGGACAATGGTCTGGTTGTTTTTGTGACGGAATGTAGGAACTAGCAGATTAAAGGGTCGAGCTGGTAGCGCTGGTGGAATATCTGTGCGAGATGTTAAGTTTCGAGGCAAGGCTGCTCTGACGGAATCCAATTCTTCGTATACATTTTCTAGACTCGCCTGATGTTTCCAAAAAGTCGCCAAATCCGGAGTGCTGCTGGACCTTCTCCTGTTTAGAGCTCCTGGTGTGGGCGGGCTGGAACTGCCCAAATCTGAATCAATGACGTCATCAATTGGGGCTATCGACTTTTGGAAATCGACAAATCTTTCTGCGTGCAATTTTGCACTTTCAAAAGAAGACGATAAAAGAGAAGAGGATATAGCTGAATCAACATCAGAGCGGTCTTCAACATCCTTGCTGAAAGACATCTCTCGCTGAGGAACATCTATTGTCGTGGTGCTGGAACGTTTCCTTCTAGGTGGTGGATTCAACGGAAGATCATCTGTCGTCAGAGATTTTTTTGTGACGTCTTCAGTACCAATCGTATTCCGACGCGATCTAGTAACCACTTCCTGAGCGATGTTTACATCCTTTATCACAGCATACCCTGGATCATCTCCCTTCGGAGAAACTTTTTCCGGGAGGGAAGAATGCCTGTAGTGATGGTAGACTGTGTCTCTTTGTTTGCACGGCGACTCTGGGAAAGATGGCAGGGCATTCTCTTCTGCGGTGTTCTCCCAATCATGTTCTTCAGATTCATTCAGCGATTCAAGTTCGGTGTTGGACCGGCGAGACGGCAAAACATGACAGATGTCTGGGCTAGATAATAAAGGATTGTCAATGCCAACAGTCGGATTCGGGAACGGGGAAACAGGGGTCAAAGTGCATCCAGAACTATCTGATCCAGAGCGATCCCTGCCTGCGACATCCAAAGAAAATGGCGAGCTATCCAGTATGCACTGAAACTGTTTCTCACTGTTGGATTCTGAGACGGATCGGTCACGTGGTATGATATTGATACGTCTGGCGTGTTGTCTTTGAGCGAGAGCCAGGCAGATCGACTGACGAATCGCCTTCAAGATGTCTGGGGCGTCATTGGAAATAAAACCGAACTTGCTTTCCCCTGTCGGTCCATTTCTGGTGAAACAAAAAAAAAAGAGAGAAAAAAAGATTAACAATTAAAAGCGCATTTACTCTGATTTATATATATATATCTTTTTTTTTAAATCAGCCATTATTCAAATAAATAAAACGTGTATTATTCATTCCAAGATCGACTGGATGATTGACTTTTTACTGCCATGCCAAAGAGAGGGTTCCGATAGCTCATTTATTAGAGCACTAGCTTCGCACGCAAAAGGACAGAGATCGACACCGGGTAACGTCTAATTTTTGTTCTGACCCCACCCCCTCCCCTTTCCACCTTGCAGCCATTGGGTAGCTGAATATTTTTGATCAGGCGGAAAGTAAATTGCGATAGTCAGCGTCATATCTAAGGGGTTGCAAGAATTTTTTTTTTCTATTTCACTCCCTATAAGCCGGAATAAATAATAGCTTCAAAGAATTTCCCAAGGCAACAACGCACTAACCGTGGACATTAGCATTTGATTTCATTAACCTGCCCTGCTATCCTATTTTTCTATTACAACAATCATGGTGGTTATCAGGTTGTGATTGTGGACACCCAGTGGTTATCAATATAATAATAATAATAATAATAATAATAATAATAATAATAATAATAATAATAATAATAATAATAATAATAATAATAATAATAATAATAATATTAATAATAAAATAATAATAATAATAATAATAATATTAATAATAATAATAATAATAATAATAATAATAATAATAATAATAATAATAATAATAATAATAATAATATTAATAATAATAATAATAATAATAATAATAATAATAATAAATGGCATTTATATAGCGCTTTACCCCGTTGTCACAGGCTCTAAGCGCTTTACACTGATATAAAACAAAACATGTTGCAGTAAGACAAGTTTGATGGAAACATATTACAAAGTCAATTTAACAACAACAAAATATGATAATAGTATTGCAACATTATGACGTAAAAAGATAAAACTTTAAGCGAGATTTGAAAGTTGTCAACGAATCCGAGTATTTGTAAATGAAATATCTACACGCAGAGTGTTTTTCATGTTGTAAATTAAATGTTTACACGCCGTGTTTTTCAGGTTGTAAATTAAATGTCTACACGCCGTGTTCTTCAGGTTGTAAATTAAATGTCTACACGCCGTTTTTTTCAGGTTGTAAATTAAATGACTACACGCCGTGTTCTTCAGGTTGTAGATTAAATTTCTACACGCCGTTTTTTCAGGTTATAGATTAAATGACTACACGCCGTGTTTTTCGGGTTGTGAAATACATGTCTACACGCAGTGTTTTTTCAAGTTGTAAATGCGTATTGGTCGAGATGAACCAAGTATAATTGGTAGCTAGATCCACACTCTACGTGAATTCAATCAACATTTCTTACTTTCCACATTCGATAACGAGGACGTTTGTGTCCCCGGTTTGGACCTCCTTGGTGACGTTGAATCTCATCAGGGTACTCAGTCCCCAGCTAATGAGATTGTTTCCGGTCTGAAGGTCATTCAGACTGACACAGGCTGGCGACACGGAAAGGGAATACTCGCCGGACAAATGCCAGCGAGAGGCATCGGCGTTTTGTTGAATCGTCACCTTGTAAGAACCTGGAATGAGAATGTCACGTGATTAAAATATTTTACTCCATAATAAGGTTCATAGAACCGGAGATTAATCCGGTATCTGTAACGTTACACAAATAGCAAGATTTGATTATCAAGTATTCGATCAGATTCACACCAATCACTAATCTGAAATGTTTTTCGCAACATCTAACTTTTGTAGCTATATTATCATTGATTGGTGGACATACAAGTCAGGGAAAAATTAAAAACAATGTTAGGATTCTAAATCAGTTCTTTTGTGAGTCGAATCCTTATTCCATTTTGCTAATATGAGTTAATATGAAGACCTTTTCAGTTTCAATACAGTTTGGGTCCAAAGTACAACCATTTGTTGGGGGGGGGGGGGGGGGCGGGGGGTTATGGGCTTTTTTACATGCAACGTCAGCTGTAATACTGAAGAATGAATCAATCGGTTTATATAAAGATGTGGAAGAAGAACCTGACTGGAAGATCATCTCTCATGGGGATTTACCAATTGGTAAGTTCCAGTAGGTAATCAAATAAATGGTAATCTTAGATAGGTAAACTTCAGCATAATGGATAGAAAGAAAAAATAATTAAATGTAGCTCATACACAAGGAGACAATACAAAACGAACAACGTCAGCCTTTGACCTGCCTCAGGTTATACACAAAACATGCAAATAATGACGCTTGCATATTGAAACCGTAGCAACGA
>NC_088366.1:2206521-2214021 GCF_034508935.2 Berghia stephanieae | reverse complement strand
AATCGATTTAATTGACACAAAGTCAAAGTCCTTTATTGAGATTGGACAAGTTTTATGGCCAAAATTTTAATTCTAAAAAATGTTTTTCCTGAGTGCCCAGTTAACTGGAAGAAGTTTAAAATCTTTTTGTTCTGCCGTTTACTCTACGTTAAAACGTTATGAGCCAAAATAGAGTCGGTGTGTCATTAGATCACAATTTTTATTTTTTTTTTTGTGAAGGAAAAACAGCGTTATGTCAATGTTACAACATGTGAAGTCAATGGACTTTCTTGTGAAGGGAAGACAGCCGTATGTCAATGTTACAACATGTGAAGTCAATGGACTTTCTTGTGAAGGAATACCAGCGCTATGCCACTGTTGCATATTTGGTTTTACCTTTAGCTTTCTTCCCTTGACCTTTGAACTCTGTTTAACATCCAGGTATCCATACTTCTGCGTGGGAGATTCCATGACGCACATAATCAAAGTGGGTGGGGCTTGCAGGTCTTGTAGCCACGCCTACCTTCGTTATCTTTTTATACTGACCTGGTGAAAAAAAAGAAAGGAAAATGTAACCGTCGAGTTTGAGTGGACAAGAATTCCAGGTGGAAAATTACTTCATTTGTTCAAAATAAAACTTGTGAAGTAAATTTCAGTTTGTAATAATGTATTTTAAGTGGCCTCAAGCCACTGTGACCTGTACGATATAATGGACAAACAAAGAATATAACAGCTTCAAAGCTGTAGCTTTTATATATTGCAATATCCGTAAACGTCCTCAAAGCGATTTACAAAGGGTCTCAGACCAACTGCAACACATAACATGTAGAACGAGACATGAAACCTGTTAGGCGATTATTACGTTTAAATGTTGCTGTTGACCAGGGACCCCTTGTAAAGCGCTTTGAGCACATTTAGTGGATATTGCGCTATATAAAGCTCAATTAAAAAAAAAATTAATGGTGAAATGACGCAAGCGTCATAGGTTATGGGGTAAATACTGCCGTCTTATGATGAAATGACGCAAGCTAGCGTCATAAATTATGTGGTAAATACCGCCGTCTTATGATGAAATGACACAAGCGTCATAGGTTATGTGGTAAATACTGCCGTCTTATGATGAAATGACGCAAGCTAGCGTCATAGGTTATGTGGTTAATACTGCCGTCTTATGATGAAATGACGCAAGCGTCATAGGTTATGTGGTAAATACTGCCGTCTTATGATGAAATGACGCAAGCGTCATAGGTTATGGGATAAATACTGCCGTCTTATGATGAAATGACGCAAGCGTCATAGGTTATGGGATAAATACTGCCGTCTTATAATGAAATGACGCAAGCGTCATAGGTTATGGGGTAAATACTGCCGTCTTATGATGAAATGACGCAAGGGTCATGGGGTTACATTTGAGCTAGCTATGATTGGAAACGTCTTTAAAGTTTGAAGGATTTGTTTTGTTTCAATTTCAACATTTTGTATTTTTGACAGTGTTTTATATATTGCACATTACTGCCTACCCCGGATAGTTTTGTTTGCCGTGAAATGGGTTTTCCCTTAATATAAATAGCTCATTTTTGTTTACGTCATTTACTTTATGACGTCAGAATATTGTTGCCCATTTTAGGCTCCAGTCGGAAATGGATTCTTTGATTCACGGAGTGTGGAATAGGAAGGCTAGCGGTCCTCTTAAATTGGATCCAATTATTATTATTATTATTATTATTAGTATAGTAGTAGTAGTAGTAGTAGTAGTAGTAGTAGTACTAGTAGTAGTAGTAGTAGTAGTAGTAGTAGTAGTAGTAGTAGTAGTAGTAGTAGTAGTAGTAGTAGTAGTAGTAGTAGTAGTAGTAGTAGTAGTAGTAGTAGTAGTAGTAGTAGTAGCAGTATTATTATTATTATTATTATTATTATCATCATTATTATTATTAGAGAGAGAGAGAGAGAGAGAGTGAGAGAGAGAGAGTGAGAGAGAGAGAGTGAGAGAGAGAGAGAGAGAGAGAGAGAGAGGAGTGAGAGATAGAGAAATAGATAGGGAGAGAGAGAGAGAAAGGACAAAAATAAAACAAAAGAATGGTGTGACGTGTTTGCATGTCTGTTAGTGTGTGTGTGTGTGTGTATGTGTCAGTTTGTGTGTGTGTGTGTGTGTCAGTGTGTTTGAGTGTGTAATATGTGTGTGTGAGGATTCTGAGCGACAGATGTTATATTCTTTCAGTATCATCTCTCTTTGTGTGTATGTGTGTATGATAAATGCATGTGTTATTGTTGGAAGGCCTAATGCCATGTGTATTATTGACACATTTCACACTAGACAGCGGCGACGCCCTGTCCGAATTCTGGGATTCTAAAACCAGTGACGAGAAGATGAGTCGGAGTCGAATGGAAATAAATCAACTCGAACTCAACAATTCAAACAAAACCGTATTCAACAGATAGAATGAAGTTGACGTCACTCAGGTTATTGTTATTGTTTTCTGTCATCCGCGTTTATGAGTAATTTTCACTAAACTGTATTAACCAGACTATAAACGTTCAAGGTTACACACAGTTTTTTGTGATGGTCCGTTATACTTCCGGATGGCATTGTTGTGAGCTTCTTAGCAAAGCGCATACTATCTATAGCTTGAAACCGATTTGTTACGGATGGCATTGGCATTAAAGCGTCCATTTCGCTGCCAAGAAAAGGATGGTGTGTATATGTAAATTCTTAGGTTCAACTCCCCATTTGCGTCAAAGTGGTTTATTTTTTCTAATGTTTTCTACCTTTTCTCTTCTTTGAATTTTTGATATTTTATATCAACTATGATGTGAATCAATACAGAATTGGATTGGATTATGTCCCTTTCCCGCCATTCGTCTTTGACGATTCTCATCTGCCATGCATTCGATAACGATGTCTGAGGCCAAAGATGAAGGAGGCGTTTATGGAGTAGTGCCTAACATCAAAGATACATGAAATTATTCAACTATTTTGAGCTACCTGGAAAAACATCTGGGACAGGAATTGAAGAAGTTAGTAGCTGCTGTAAGTTTTGAGCAATTGAACTGTGACAGTCTTGCATCTTCAATCAAGCAGCACTAGCAAGGAGTATTAAGTAACGTCTAAAGCTACAGAAACCAGGATAACAACAAGAGATGAAGTGAGTAGGAAAGTGCCAAAAGACAATAGAGGATAAAGAATTCGCGGCGGTGATGGGGGTTTGAACCCGCGACCTTATATGTACGACAACTCCGCCTTGCCCGGAAGAGCGTGACTCTACCGTATGAGCTTTCCACGATCTCAAAAAAGATCGTCTCTAACCCTAGTCATTATTAGAGCTCTCTCTCTTCCCGACTACTTGTGATTGCGGTTCCAACACACACAACCCCGCGAAGTTAGTTGGCCAGCAATAAAGCTTAATAGCCAATATTCTCAACATAAACATATAACATAGAAACGATTGAGGATATGTTGGTTGAACTATAACGTCAATTGACCATCAACGTGTAAATAGGACGATGTTGATAACAGTTTGAATAATACGATACACGTTTGTAAACGATAAAGGACGGTTTTTGTAAGACAATATCATGGATTTCTGATTAGATATGGTTTGAATAGTATCGATCATCTATTGATTAGTGGTATCGGTTATATATTAATTAATGGTCGGGTTTCAAACGTTTCCTAACAATTCCCAAGAACGTTGTCGTAGAGGACATCATATCGATACCAGAGGACATCATATCGATATCACAGCTGCAATCAAACGCCGTTAATCAAAGCATTCAAGGAACTGTTTTTGTTTCGGGTTTTGTGTTTTGTATTTGTTTTTTTTTTTTTGTTTTTTTTTTTGTTTTTTTTTTTTTGTTTTACGATTTGTGACCCGAAAATCAAAAGTTGATGAAATGATGACAGTTGCTGATATTTATCATTGTCACTGTTTCCAGACAGAACTGTTTCCACCTATTTCTTGTAAATGGAACATAATATCAATATTTCGTCTGGTAATGAAAATAATATTTTTTAATTGGCTACAGTAAACATTCAGCCGGAGCTGACTTTACGGATTTAAGAATCTAATTTTAAAAAGTCCCAGGCTAATAAGTAATAAACTTTAACTTTATAAGCAATAGTCTTCAACAGTCATGACGTCACTTCCCTCGTAATGACGCATGGTAACTTAGTAACTGGCTCTAAACTATCGGAACAATGGCGGGGCCCCTTATGAAATATTTCTCCGACGAGCATAAAAACGTATCCAGAGGAGAAAAAAAAACATTCTAAATTTGATCATGTTTCGACTTTTACACATTCTGATCACAAGACATATGAAAAATTCTAGTCAGCATGAAGAATAAAAAGGACCGATTTTCTTTGTTTAGAACCACGATGGCCGCCGTTGCTGGGCGACGTGACATCAGACTATTGAATCCAATTTGGAATTTGATCTTTTCTGATAGTCAGTCAGGATTTTGTTGATTTTACCCATAGAGGGGAAATAGACATATAAGTTTGTCCCTACGTAATTGATATCTATTTTGACTACATTTCACTTCTTCCCATCTCTCCCCGAGGCGAATTTATTTACATCCCTCCTCATGGAGAAATCATTCCCATCTCTCCTCATGACAAATTTATTCCTATCTCTCCTCGTGGCGAATAGAGCAGTGGATACATCTTCTCCAGACTGTCCTGTAGGCTGGATTATTGAAGGCATTTATCCATGAATCAAATCCAATTTTGCTTCTTTCCTTTTCAACTCTCTTCTCTATCTGTATCGTTAGTAGAAAATATATCTCGTGAAAAAGATCAATCTTCATCTTGCTATAAGACAATTTGAAGTGGCGAAAGTTGAATGGCGCCGTTACCCAGAAAGTGCGCCGTTACAAAGAAAGTGCACCGTTACCCAGAAAGTGCGCCGTTACAAAGAAAGTGCACCGTTACCCAGAAAGTGCGCCGTTACAAAGAAAGTGCACCGTTACCCAGAAATGGTTCCGTTACCCAAAAAGTGCGCCGTTACCCAGAAAGTGCTCCGTTACCCAGAATGTGTTCCAATTAAGTGTCGTTCTGAGTAATTAATGTCAGTAGATAGTCTTCATAAAACTGTAGTTACATATAGTGAAGTAGTGCAATAAATATAATTAATTAAATAAATCTTTCTTTGACTTATTTGTCTCCCATTTGTCATTAAATTCAACATTATCTGTGTGATGCATTAAATTGAGTTGAGCATTTTCGAGATATTTCTTATCGCCCTTCGAGATCTTGTCATCCAGGATGTAATTGTGATAGGGTAGCCACGACCCAAAGATAACCATCTTCATATGGACTGATATTAAAACAATTCTGTCACACCATGACTTGTCGAAGTCACAAACTGTATTATGTACACATTAATGGAGGGTTTCAAAATCATGTGGACATTTTAATGAATTTGAACTAAAATAAATGTTTGGTTGAGTCGTTGTAAATATGTGGCAATTATTGATATCGTTTGTGTAATTAGAACGTTGATCACGCCCTTGGGAGAGGACAAAAAGCGTACTAGAATTCGGACGTGCCTAAATCCGAAAAAAGTTGTCACCATTTGTCTCAAAACGGTATTCTGTCGGGATGAACCGCATGTTAAAATGCCAAAATGTATGCTAAAGTGGTCAATGATATGAATTACTGGTATTTGTACCCTGAAATATCATAATTTATTCTCCTCCATAAAACATATAAACACATCCCAAGTCTGATATTTCTAGCTATAAGTTCAATTTTCACAATCGTAATCATCCCGATATAATACCGTTTTGAGGCGAAGGGTCACATTTGATGTAACGACTTATTATAACAAAAAAAATTGAGTCGACCAGCTCTTGCAACGCAAGCTGGATTTCGTCGTGAAAGAAGCTCTAATGGATCACCGCCTTGACGTCGTGGGGGTGCTTGAGACACATCAGGGGGCTAAGGAGTAATTCCGATTGACCGTCACGGATGTCGAGCAGATACGCGGGGGCCTTGATAGACCCGCCTTGATATGTGTCGCAATGGAGATCCAATCCGGTTCTGAATGGCCTCGCCTATCCCGGGCTCCACACTACTATCTGTCATGGTTCTCACTAGTTCTCAAATTTAATGGCGAAGCGGTCGGCCACCTTGACAAATATAACCGTGATCGTGTCGCTAGGGTCGTCTGCGCGGTCGAGAAATAAGCAAACGTCCCAACTCAACTTTAGATGGAAAATGCAATATGGGTTAGTGACTTGACGGACATACTGTCCCTCAATATCGAGAAACAAAATGGCAAAAATGAGCCTTTATCAGAGCTACTGGCCGTCCATAGCGTTGATATTCAACTATTACCGGATACCCATCTTTATTCAGGAGCGCATTCTTCCCGATTCCAGATCCCACGCTTTACCGTGATCCAATGAGATGACACTTCGAGGCTCAAAGGAGTTGTTAGCATTTACGCGAAAGAGCCCTCGAAGGTAAGGATCATAGAGAGCGTTACGGAACACCATTTGGGTGAATAGATTTGGAGGTAGATGGGTTGTATCTGCATAACATTTACAAGAGCGATTTGGACTGCAGCACCGGCCCCAGTAGTTAGCCATTCTTTCAAGGATGGACTGTAACGATCTGCACCTAGTGTACGACCCTACGGCCAATAGTCCCTTTAGGGGCACCCGCCATAAGAAGGACTATACTCCTGAACTCACTTCGTGACAAATGGAGCGAACTGGGAACCGTTGCAGGTTAAGCGCACAGTCCTCGGCAACTTCCCACATAGTCAGCTGGGGTGAGAATCCCGAGGTTGCAGGCTCTCCCACTCTTCAGATCGAATTTCAGGAAGGCTAACTGGGAGGAATTCAGTTCCTATATCAAGCAGGTCTGCCCTGCTCTTTCTTCCAAGTCCGAGAACATAACCAGAATGAACAGGGTGCTGGTTAAAAGCGCTCACCGCTCCATTCCACGGGGCAAACGGAAATTCTACATCGCCTGCTGGAGGGAGGAATCTGAAAAACTGTACAAGCAGTACAGTGGACTAAAAGAAGCGATTAATCTCACCAGGAAAGACTTTAGCTGATGTCAACAAATTAAGTGATTTTTACAGGATTTTTACAGCTTTGCCAGGCTTGCACCTGTACTAAACGGTTTGTCAAACACAATGAGACACCTCCAGATATTAAAGAAGAAACTGTAAGTTCCCTCTTCCAACGATGTCAGAACCACAAATAACCAGGACTAGACTACATTTCCGGACCTATTTTGAAAAACTGTCACCAACAGCTGGCTTTAACTTACACGTAAATATGTCAAAGGTCAATCGACGAACAATCAGTGACAGTACTTTGGAAATCAGGGATTGTTGTCCCAGTTCCAGAAAAGGGTTGCCCATCCGTATTGAACGACTTCGGCCCAGTGGCGCTTACATCGCTTGTCATGAAATGTTTAGAACAAATTCTAAAATATGAGCTCCTACAAACATGTAACGACTTGAAATTGCTAGATCCGTATCACTTTGCATACCAGCACCATCTCATTGT
>NC_088366.1:2181521-2199021 GCF_034508935.2 Berghia stephanieae | reverse complement strand
TGATTTTTATTGATGAATTCTAGGATTACGGGACGTAAAAGAGATAGATAGTATGGGTGATTTTTATTGATGAATTCTAGGATTACGGGACGTAAAAGAGATAGATAGTATGGGTGATTTTTATTGATGAATTCTAGGATTACGGGACGTAAAAGAGATAGATAGTATGGGTGATTTTTATTGACGAAAATTGTAAATAAGATTCCATCACTCTAAAATCAGAAGATCAATTGGATTCAATAGTCTGATGTCACGTCGCCCAGCATCGGCGCCATCATGGTTCTAAACAAAGAAAATCGTACTTTTTATTCTTCATCCTGGCTAGAACTTTTCATATGTCATGTGATCAATATGTGTAAAAGTCAAAACATGATCATATTTATAACGTTGTTTTTTTTCCCTCTGGATACGCTTTTATGCTCGTCGCAGAAATATTTCATATGGGCGTCCGCCATTGTTCCAATAGTTTAGAGCCAGTTACTAAGTTACCATGCGTCATTACGAGGGATGTGACGTTATGACTGTTGAAGCGTATTGCACAATATGTTTACCCGGTCTTCTGGAAGACTGGTTTTACACTTCCAATGAGATTAGAACCAGTAATTTGGCATAGCACGATTGTTCTCTATTGCTGATGAAATGTCCCTTGTTAGACCTCATCAACTTTATCTCCATATAAGTTTGACAAGAAAAAAAGAGATAAAAATTGACCTTAGAAAAAAACAATCATTTTTTTTTTTCACGCCACAGCCTTGACAAGTAAAATGAGTTTTTAATTTCCATAAAGAAATGCCTTGGAAAATGAGAAAAAGTCCAGTTTTTTAAAATTTAAATGGATAACCTTGACCTTTGGCTGATTGACCAGGTATGAATGACCCTTTAACAACTTGATTACCGTTAATTCTTAGATCCTGCTACTTCCGTGGCCACGAGAAATCTACAGGATTTCCCTAGATAAAGGTCAATCATTATAGTTTACCTTTTATCCGAATCAACGATTCGGTATGCTTTTGGTTATTACAATGTAAATGCATTCATACTCCGCATCGATAACTCTCCGCGAGGACGAGAGACGCATGCGCACAACCAACATGACGTTCTCTCTCTAATAACTTTTGCGCCTGTGACCTCACAAACTATGGTTGACGTCCAATCAAGGGACGCTACTCTTCAGCTAATCTCATTCCCTATGGAATATGTGCTCAAACAGTGAAATTATGAAAAGGGTATACACAGCCTTTGAAATATCTAACATCACGATTGGTCATTCTGATCAGCTTGAGACATCTGTATGTTTACAACATTCATAAACAAAGCAGCGTGTTTACAGGAATTAGGAAATATCCAATCGTTGGGCAGCTAGACGTCATGTGATTGGTGACTTGGTTGAACAAAAACGTTATTATAAGTCGCTCCCATTGACAGCGGACTGTGGGCAGAGGACAGTGGACAGTGGACAGTTGACAACTGACAGTGGAAAGAAGACAGTGGACAGTGGCCAGTTGACAGCTGACAGTGGAAAGAAGACAGTGGACAGTGGCCAAGTTGATAGTGGACAGTGGACAGTGGACAGCTGACAGTTTACATTGAACAGATAGTTCAGTCAATCCCAGGAGCATCCTGAAGGGTTACCTGGGGTGCATTTAAATTGTAACTTGTAAATCAGACACTTATCAGCTACACACACACACACACACACACACACACATACACACACACACGCACAGACACACATGGATTTTATGATGTAACTGATAACATTCGGTGTCCATCCCATTGTATAATCATCTCGTAACCATCCTCTTAATAGCAAATAGCTTATATAAACAATACACATCATTAATTGCTTACACTCAGTGATGTCTAAATAATCGGCCCTCTAGATCCTAACCATCATAGATTTATTTTTTGACATAACTGATTATACAAACTATGTGTCACCAACGTATCGCCATGACAATGGGAGGGAGCGATCTATATTCAAGTTTTCGTCCAACCAGGTCATCAATCACATGATTTATTGCTCTCCAACGATTGGATATTTCTTATCAAATGTAAACACGCTTCTTTGTTTACAAATGTTATAAACATACCCATGTGTCAAACTGAATCAAATGACCAATCGTGATGTTAGATATTTAAAAAGCTGTGAACACTTTTCACAATGTAGGTCATTTTGAGCACATTTTACAATGTGACCAATGACTTCGAGTACATGGAAAGTTAATATAGATAGTCCGAAGATGACGTCACTCAGGTCTTTGTTATTGTTTATTGCCATCAGCGTTTATGATTAATGCTCAGTGAACTGTTTTAACTCGTCTATAAACGTTCATGGATACACACAGTTTTGTGTGTTGGTCCGTTATACTTCCGGATGGCAATGTTGTGAACTCCTTGGCCAAGCGCATTCTATCTATAGATAGAACGAAGATGATGTCAAACAGGTCTTTGTTATTGTTTATTGCCATCAGCGTTTATGAGTAATGCTCAGTGAACTGTTTTAACTCGTCTATAAACGTTCATGGATACACACAGTTTTGTGTGTTGATACGTTATACTTCCGGATGGCAATGTTTTGAGCTTCTAAGCCAAGCGCATACTATCTATAGATAGAATGCGTTTGGCCAAGGAGTTGACAACATTGCCATCCGGAAGTATAACGTATCAACACACAAAACTGTGTGTAACCATGAACTTTTATAGTCTGGTTAAAACAGTTTAGTGAGAACAACTCACAAACGCGGATGGCAAAAACAATAACAAAGGCCTGAGTGACGTCATCTGCATACTATCTATAGATCATGCCCATTGATGGTTTCTCCTTGACTACTTGTTGCTCTGCCTGTCAAGCTACTGACCAGGATACCTTTTTTACAATTATCTTAGAGTATGAGCCCCGCCGGCTGTTTTGTTTGGGTTTTTTTAAAGGTTTTTTTTCTGAGTTTTAAAAAAAATCATTTGTACTCGAAAAGTTAAGACATATAGTATAGATAGTTCGAAGATGACGTCATTCAGGCCTTTGTTATTGTTTTTGCCATCCGCGTTTGTGAGTTGTTCTCACTAAACTGTATTAACCAGACTATAAAAGTTCATGGTTACACAGAGTTTGTGTGTTGATCCGTTATACTTCCGGATGGAAATATTGTGAACTCCTTGGCCAAGCGCATTCTATCTCTAGAGTGAAGTCTCCTCATATGGCACACCGAGACCTTTCTTGGGGAAATCGCTCTGGTGTAGCGTATCTTCTTGTCTTTAGTTGAAGGCGACGAATATTTGGACCATAGAATAGGATTCAATAGTCGTAACGTCACTTCCTTCCTAATGACGCATGGTAACTTAGCAACACTGGCTCTAAACTATCAGAACAATGGCGGATGCCCGTATGAAATATTTCTTCGGCGAGCATAAAAGCGTATCCAGAGGGGAAAAAACGTAAATTTGATCATGTTTTGACTTTTACACATTCTGGTCACAAGACATATGAAAAGTTCTAGCCAACTTGAAGAATAAAAAGTAATGATTTTCTTTGTTTAGAACCAAGATGACCGCCGTTGCGGGCGGCGTGACACCAGACTACTGAATCCAATTGAGACAACATCCCTGTACCTCATCGCCAGTCATTATTAACCGCCCCCCCCCCCCCCCTCCCATTTCGTACAAGAGTTTCTCATGTCGAACACTTTGTATTTTCAGCCTTCAAGACCCAATATGATGTTTTATGACGAAATTATATAATTTAGAAATAGTAACAACAGTATAGTCCAGTTTCGCTTTATTTCAGGATCAATTATAACGATGTTCTGGGTTTCCCCTTCATCAGCAATACAGACAAAAGGTGACGATAGTCTTCTTGTTCTTCTTCTTCTTCTTCTTCTTCTTCTTCTTCTTCTTCTTCTTCTTCTTCTTCTTCTTCTTCTTCTTCTTCTTCTTCTTCTTCTTCTTCTTCTTCTTCTTCTTATTATTATTATTATTATTATTATTATTATTATTATTATTATTATTATTATTATTATTATTATTATTATTATTGTTGTTATTATTATTGTTGTTATTATTATTATTATTATTATTATTATTATTATTATTATTATTATTATTATTATTATTATTGTTATTATTATTATTATTATTATTATTATTATTATTATTATTATTATTATTATTATATTATTATTATTATTATTATTATTATTATTTTATTTTATTATTATTATTATTATATTATTATTATTATTATTATTATTATTTATTATTATTATTATTTATTATTATTATTATTATTATTATATATTATTATTATTATTATTATTATTATTATTATTATCATTATTATCATCATCATCATCATCGTCGTCGTCATCGTCGTCGTCATCATCATTGTTATTATTATCGCTGTTGTTGTGTTGTTGTTGCTGTTATTAATACCATTGTAATGTTTACCGCCTACAACTGTGTGTCATATCAGTCGGTGATGACCGAACCAGGCAGGTACACACTACACACTGCACACTTAACTAACACTGAACACATTCAAAGGGGGCGTGTACAAGGAGAGATAATAGAATGAATATTGGGTGTCAATATCACAGTTAGGTCGGATGTGTGTGTGTGTGTGTGTGTGTTTGTGTGTTTGTTTTTAAGTATGCATGTGTGAGTGTTTGTGTGTGTCTCTATGTGTGTCTGATTTTGAGTGCGTGTGTGTGTCATGTGTGTTTTGAGTCATTAGGTGAATGAGTGTGTATGTTGATTTCGTCATTGTTGATTTTTTTTATCTCACACCGTAATGTTGTACCCAACGTCCATTATTTTACAGGTCTGATAGCCGAATGTAATTATGGGCTAAGATTGTTGTAAAGAGTTTAGTTTGACGTTGTTCTGAGAGTTTCCATTCCGAACGTTTCCCTTTAACACAAACAGGAATAGAATACAAAATATTCCCAGGTTTCGAGAGTCTATTTTCAAAGTCTATTGTGGGAGTCGATGTATACCTATTTGCAGGTCTAATAACCCACATTGTTGTGGGCTCATTGTTATAATGGACATATTCTCAAATCAACACAAAATATTCTTCATGACAACAATGTTAAATGAGGCCCATGATAGCGTTCGGTTATCAGACCTGCAAATATGGGCACCTAGATTGGAACTCAAGGCCTTCCGATTCTATTCATGATGCACCCACGATGACCGAGTTTTCAAATAGAACAATATGATTTTTACTTGATGGCAGGAATGATGATGATGATGATGATGATGATGATGATGATGATGATGATGATGATGAAGACGATGATGATGATGATGATGATGATGATGATGATGATGATGAAGATGATGATGAAGATGATGATGATGATGATGATGATGATGATGATGAAGACGATGATGGTGATGATGATGATGATGATGATGATGAAGACGATGATGATGATGATGATGATGATGATGATGATGATGGTGATGATGATGATGATGATGATGATGATGATGATGATGAAGACGATGATGATGATGATGATGATGATGATGATGATGATGGTGATGATGATGATGATGATGATGATGATGATGATGATGATGGTGATGATGATGGTGATGGTGATGATGATGATGATGATGATGATGATGATGATGATGATGAAGATGGTGATGATGATGATGATGATGATGATGATGATGATGATGATGATGATGAAGACGATGATGATGATGATGATGATGATGATGATGATGATGATGATGATGATGGTGATGATGATGATGATGATGATGATGATGATGAAGATGATGATGATGATGATGATGATGATGATGATGATGATGATGATGATGATGATGATGATGATGATGATGAGGATGATACGCTTTTATGCTCGTCGGAGTAATATTCATAAGGACGTCCGCCATTGTTCCGATAGTTTAGAGCCAATTACTGAGTTACCATGCGTCATTACGTAGCAATGACTATCCCGCACAAATCTTTGGGCCTCTTTTTCGCTCACAAATTGCCCGAATTCGCGTCAAAATATGGGACGAAGCCGTTTCGTATATGCTATTTAAAAAAAATTAATTACGACGCTGTTTATTGATGAATATGACTGTAAGTTGGCACACAGTTAGAAAAAAGGTCATTTTAGATTATGTCAAACGACAAAACTCGTGCAATTACCAGAAGACCGTTAAAAATAGATTTTTACTCTTTGGAGTAAAATATTTCTAAAACTACGGGCGTGGAGGTTTTGTCGCTGACAAGGTAATATATGAACATTTTTTCTTTTTGGTTGTAAAATTTCATATGAATATGACGAGTACTTTTCCCGTATTTTACAAAACACCATCCTAATTTGCTCTTCAAGTTTCAATCTTTTAATCCACTTATTACGCAAGATACAACGAAAGGTCGAAAAAAAAATGCCGAAAAAGCGTCCCATATTTTCGCGTTTTTTTCCTCTTTGCGGGTCATCCAAATAAATGACACCTTTGAAACTGCATAACTTGTTTATTTATGAATGGATTTTCAAAATTCAAAAACATTTTTACTCAGTGGAGATAGGGCTTGGACTTTAGACAAAAATTTTCCTCAAAAAGAGAAAAAAACATTTTTCATAGTCATTGCTACATTACGAGGGAAGTTGAAGCGTATTATGACCAGTGTATTGCCTTTCGCCTGCTATATCGTTCAACATGGCAGCCTCGGTGTGCTTCTCTATATCGTCACTGAAAGTCTCTCCAACTGGTCCTAGTGTCTCACAGAAATTCTCACCATTCAACAGTCTTGTTTCCATTTCTCTTTCGTGTCCGAGAAATGTCTGGTGAACTCGTGACCGATATTTATGTGGTCTTGTATGATGACACTCGGCTTCGGAGCGGAAGGTCGTTGTTGTTTGTTTTTAAGGGTTTTACGGCGCTTGCAACACAGCTAGTTTATATCAGCGCCAGTAAAAAGGAAGATAACGGAATGGTAAATATTTCTAGAATTACAATTAAAGCACCCAAGAGAAAGTAAGACATAGGGGAACTGGGAACAAATAGGGATCAGATGTAGATTCCAAGAGCAAACCATCGATGTACTTAGTTTGAGATCACCTATAAGTCTCATCTGGACACAAGCACAAAATCCAACAAAGAGGAATACACTCAAATGCTTACATTATACATTCAGTACAACAAATGTACTAATACATAACAGAGAGATGACTTACAAGATCGAAAGAGAAAGGGTTCGAATACCGAACGGCACATAGTTGATTCCTTGGAAAAGGCTCTTTACTAAAATTCTCTCACCGTACTCAGGTGTAAAATGAGTACCTGGTGGTGAACAGAGTTATCTCCGTCCGAAAAAGATTGTAATATCGCCTAATAGGCGTCATGTCAAAACTACCAATTCTTTAAATGTTGGACTGGGCAGGTCTGCTTTAGACCACGAGTTCAGAGATTAGTTCTCACCAATTTACACCAATCAGATTATGGAAGGAATGAAGGTGATGTCACTCAGCTCTCTGTACTTGATTATGACAGCCTGTTATTGTCATGATATCATTCAGACTATAAACAGTAAAGGTTACACACAACTGTGTTGTTACGTGGAATTTGGCTGACGGATATTATAATAATGATAATAAAAATGAAGCATTTATAAAGCGCACACTTCCAGTCAAAGGTGCACACTGCGCTTTGAAAAAGTATATAATAAATAAGTACAAAAAAAATAAATACTAAGTAAATAAGTAAATAAATAAATAAACAATTTAATAAATAAATAAATAGGATTACAGTGACAATAAATCGTTGCGCAAACTAAAAGGCACGGGGAAAATATCTGTTTTCAGATTCTTTTTAAAAATGTCATATTAGGGGTTGGATCTAGTTTTAAAACGTGTGCTATTCTACAACCAAGGGTCACAGATACAGAAAGATTTACTGTTAAATGTATTTGAAAATTTTCTTACGTTAAGCTATAAAGAGTCAGCAGATCTCAAAGCTCGCACTAGTTTATAGGGAGAAATTATGTCTTGGATGTAAGGAATGGGAAATTTCGTTCATGGATTTATATGCATAACAAAGAATCTTATAATCAATTCGAAACTAGTGCGAGCTTTGAGATCTGCTGACTCTTTATAGCTTAACGTAAGAAAATTTTCAAGCTAGTGCAGGGATTGTAGATTTGGTGTTTGATTTAATGAGGGATGTTGTTCTCGCTGCTTTATTTTGAACTTTTTATAATATGTGTTTATTGTATTCAGGAAAGCCGACAAAAAGGGCGTTTCAATAGTCAATTATACTAAACACCAATGAAGACATTGGCAATCGAGTTATATCTTTATCGATAAGCTGTCTTACTTTCCCTATATGTCTTAAATGAAAGTTGCAAGAGTTGATTACATTGTAAACATGGTCATTCAAGGACAAATTGTTATCCAATAAAACACCAAGATTACGAACATGGGTTGATGAAATGTTGAAATATCAGCGATATCAATAGATTGGGACAACATATTTGTGGTGTACCATTCTTTCTTCCAAACTTAATAGTTTCTGTCTTGTCTTCATTTAGTTTTAATGTGTAAGCAGCCATCCAAACTTTGAACGTTTTATGCCCAAGGAAATAAACATAAGTTCCTGAAGCGGGGCTCGAATCCGGGACCTTCCGGATCACAGTGTCATGCCTTAACCACTCTGCCACTTCACCCCCATGTGCTCGTAAAGTGTATATAAACGTGGGCTCAGAACGGAACCTTCAGGCACACCAAATTTAAGATGGAAAAATTGGGAAGTATATTTATTATCTATCGTAACTTATTGGAATCTATTTTAAAGACACAATTAGAACCACATATAATCAGACCCATGAGAAATGAAAATATTTTGAAGACGTTGTATTATAATATGGTGGTCTATCGTATCAAAATCCGCACTCAAATCAAGTAAGACTAAGATGACTTCATTTCTGTCAAGAGCAAAGTTTACTATGTCGTTGAAAACTAATCAGTGATCTTTCGGTACAATGGGCCTGTTTATAATCAGATTGGAATTTAGAAAAAAAGATAATTTTTTAAAGGTGAGTATTTTACCGTTGTCTCTTCTTGGAATTGGCTGGTTTTTAAGAGTTTAAATTTGAGACCGCATTTGTTTCACGGGATTTGTATCTGGCGAAAGGGCTGACCACATTAAAGGTTCAAGATTTTTTCCTTCAATAAGCACCAGCAGGTGGTGTAGGCTCTAAGGGGTTGGAACTGTCGAGGGCCAATATATCACGTGTCGTATGCCAGGGTGGTTGATAAAAAAAATAAATGGCGGGCACGATACATCAATGTATATAACATTGTGGTCACGGAGTTGAAAATGGGAAACCGTATCATTATATGTTTTTGGAAGGTAACATTGGGGCTCCCCTTATTTATATAGAGCAATATCCACTAAACGTGCTCAAAGAGATTAACAAGGGGTCTCAAGCCAACAGCAGCACTTAACATGTACAAGACATGACGCTTGTTAGGCGATATCATATCAGGCTTTCTTCGGACAGAGAAAACGCTATTAACATTAGGTACTCATTTTACACCTGAGTATGTTGAGAGAAAAGACGTAAAGAGCGTATTTCAAGTACCCAACTACGCGCCGCTTACAGGCGGACTCGAACCCTAAACCTTCCTATCCTAAAGCCAGTGTCATAGCAGGACGAATATAGCCGCTGTCAGACCACTGGCCCTGAAATCAAAGAGATCGCTATAAATCCCGGATGTCGTCACAGTTTTATCTTACCTCCCCCAGATCTGTGAACTCTGGGAGAAATTATTTTATGATTCATTATGAGTACAACAGTCTTATCCAAAGGAAAGCAGGCAATTGTTACTGCCCGGTAGACGCTACCAGATTTTATATCGGTATTAAAAACACTTAAAATCGACAAAACATTTTTCATGATTCTATTAAAAGCTTATAATTCTTTTTATTAATAATTTTTAATTATGACAAAGGGAGCTTCACATATAAAAACAGTTTGTGAATCAAATTAGAATTAAACATTAAAATGGTTTTCATAAAGAGCGTCTTCTAAAATACAGAAATGACGCCTGTATTTATGACAAGGTACACATAATTCTCTCTACACCACGCCACCATTGCCGATTGCCCGTGTCACATGACATATTATCACATGATCTACTGGCTAACGTAGACTCATCATCACTTGAAAACGTCATCAAGGTTAGCGGAAAATTGTTGAATGTTGTTCACACGTTATAATGTTGTGTGATTTCGTGTCACGTGTGTGCATTCCGTTCAATTCATCCAATCGTGTGATATTTACGATTTATACACGTGGTTTTCAAAACGAAAATGATTTTCATGAACTCAATAACATAGACTACATAATCACGTGACAAGTTGTTTGCTCTTAATGGAGACAACAGTTACAGGATTGGAATGAATGACGTCATGACATCGAGTACAAGCAATCGAACATTATTATGCTGGATATATATGGAGATATTATTATTATTATAAATCTATTTGTTGTAGACAGAGAATTAACTGTCAACTGGACATAGTTATAATAATAATGATGATGATGATGATGATAATGATGATGATTATAAAAATAATGATAATAATATTAATAATAATAATAATAATAATAATAATAATAATAATAATAATAATAATAATAATAATAATGATAATAATAGTAGTAGTAGTAGTAGTAGTAGTAGTAGTAGTAGTAGTAGTAGTAGTAGTAGTAGTAGTAGTAGTAGTGATGGTTTTTGTTGTTATTGTTGTTGTTGTTGTTGTAGTTGTTGTTGTTGTGTAGACGTAGAAACACGATATCATAACAATGGTAATAACAATTACAGCAATAATAACTACGTATAGCAATTTCCAAATTTGTTTAGGAATTTTGAAAACTGGTGTCCAAAAGCCGCTGTTTTGTCTGGTGTGACAAAGCCATTGTATTGTCTACTCTGGGAAAGGAATTGCATTGTTTGCTGTGGAAAATTAATTGTATTATCTGGTGGTGCAAAGCCATTGTATTGTCAAATGTGGAAAAGCCATTGTATTGTCAGATGTGGAAAAGCCATTGTATTGTGTGGTGCTACAAAACCGTCGTATTGTCTGGATTCGCAAAGCCGTTGTATTGTCTGGTGTGGCAAAGCCATTGTATTGTCTGGTGTGGCAAAGCAATTGTATCGTCTGGATTCGCAAAGCCGTTGTATTGTCTGGTGTGGCAAAGCCGTTGTATTGTCTGGTGTGGCAAAGCCGTTGTATTGTCTGGTGTGGCAAAGCCGTTGTATTGTCTGGTGTGGCAAAGCCGTTGTATTGTCTGGTGTGGCAAAGCCGTTGTATTGTCTGGTGTGGCAAAGCCGTTGTATTGTCTGGTGTGGCAAAGCCGTTGTATTGTCTGGTGTGGCAACGCCGTTGTATTGTCTGGGCTGGCAAAGCCATTGTATTGTCTGGTGTGGCAAAGCCGTTGTATTGTCTGGGCTGGCAAAGCCATTGTATTGTCTGGTGTGGCAAAGCCGTTGTATTGTCTGGTGTGGCAAAGCCGTTGTATTGTCTGGTGTGGCAAAGCCATTGTATTGTCTGGTGTGGCAAAGCCGTTGTATTGTCTGGGCTGGCAAAGCCATTGTATTGTCTGGTGTGGCAAAGCCATTGTATTGTCTGGTGTGGCAAATCCGTTGTATTGTCTGGTGTGGCAAAGCCGTTGTATTGTCTGGTGTGGCAAAGCCATTGTATTGTCTGGTGTGGCAAAGCCGTTGTACTGTCTGGTGTGGCAAAGCCGTTTTATTGTCTGGTGTGGCAAAGCCGTTGTATTGTCTGGTGTGGCAAAGCCGTTGTATTGTCTGGTGTGGAAAAGCCATTGTATTGTCTGGTGTGGCAAAGCCGTTGTATTGTCTGGTGTGGAAAAGCCGTTGTACTTTCTGGTGTGGCTGTATTTTCTTGTGTGGAAAAGCCATTATATGGTATGTTGTGGCAAAGCCATTGAATTGTATAGTGTTAAAAAGCCGTTGTATTGTCTATTGTGGCAAATCCGCTGTATTATCTGGTGTTAAAAAGCCGTTGTATTGTCTGGTGTTACAAAACCGTCGTATTGTGTGATGTGGAAATGCCGTTGTATTGTCTGCTATGGAAAAGGAATTGTATTGTCTGCTGTTAAAAAGCCATTGTATTGTCTTGTGTGGTAAAGCCGTTGTAATAACTGGAGTTAAAAGCGGGTGTCTTTCATGGTGTTAAAAAGCCGTTGTATTGTCTGGTGTGGAAAATCCGTTGTGCTGTCTGCTGTGGCAAAGTCGTTGTGATGTCTGATGTTGAATCCAAGGTAAAACCAGTGGCTATTTGAGTCTAAGCAGCCCTGACAAAGACTGGGTGAGTGCCGTTAACGTCTTCCAGTTGTCTGGACGAGAAGATCAAAATGATTTCCTTGTGACCTTTCCTGGTGGCCGTCACGGGGACGGAGGCCGAGAATGTTCCCTTGGCACTCACATTACTGGTGGTGGTGGGTGGGTGGGTGGACGGTGGAGGGGAGAGGGTTAAGAAATACAGACAAGAATGGTTGTATTACTAAAGATGATTACACGTAATAATAACGAGATTTTTTAACATTTTATAAAGCACAATATGCACTTAACGTGCTCAAAGCGCTTTACAAGGAGTCGCTTATCTGTGTTCGTATTCACACCCAATATCAAGCTTACTCAATCTGTGTTAATTGTCTCCATGTTCTATGTTTGTGTTGAAAGTAAAAACGCTATCCACTTGTCTCATCCTCCCATCTTGTATACACATATTTCAATACGCCTTCTAGTGTTCCATTTTTTCTCTTCCTCTATTTCTTTCTTATTGACCATCATCATCATCATCATCATCATCATCATCATCATCATCATCATCATCATCATCATCATCATCATCATCATCGCCATCATCATCATCATCGCCATTATTATTATTATTATTATTATTATTATTATTATTATTATTATTATTATTATTATTATTATTATTATTATCATTATTATTATTATTATTATTATTATTATTATTATTATTATTATTATTATTATTATTATTATTATTATTATTATTATTATCATTATTATATTATTATCATTATTATTATCGTCATCATCATCATTATTCAACACTGACCGTTGAGGGAAGGACAAGTCCTTAGACAACCCGTCCACCTCCAGCACACATTCCGTCAACGTCTTGTCCAGGGGGTTGACGAATGACACATCCACCATAAACTGTTTGCCAACCTCCACATCTTTCGGAGCCTGGTTTGGAAGATTGAAGAAAACAAAAACAAAACAAATCCAATAAATACAAGAACATCTTTGACGTCATCACCGTCCAGGGAACGTTTTGAACACCATGTTATTGTATTGGGTTTTCGATAATTCAGTTGGTAGAGCACACGCTTTACACACAAATGGGCTGATCTGGTGTTTTTTGATCTAGCGAAAAGGACTTTGCGATAGACTAGAGTCCTGAGCAGCGTGGCTCAGCTGTTTGGTCTTTGCTTCGTACCCAAAAGGTGTCCAGTTCGATCGATGGCCGCTGCGCTGTGTGACCTTGATCAAGTCACCTTGCCCTATCTCAATTTGCCGACGCCTGGGTTATTCCAGTCTTCCCTTGGAATGGACTCTAGAGACACATTTCCACTGTGGGGTGAATAAAGGGAATTTTTAACATTATTTACATTATCAACGGGATAGCAAGCAATTGCTTTTGTCCGTTTCCCGCTATAGAATCTGTGATAAACTTCGGCTGCATGGGGCTAAATGTTCTGAAGGAGAGAGACGCATGCGCACAACCAACATGACGTTCTCTTTCTAATAACTTTTCCGCCGGTGACGTCACAGACTATGGGTGATGTCCAATCAAGGGACGCTACTCTTCCGCTAATCTCATTCCCTATTCCATTCAAACAAACGTCTATCCGTACAAACGAACCACAAATCTCGACATATTTATGGAAACATGAGAAACAACAACTGCCCCCTGGCAGTCATGAAGAATGAAAGAGAAGTAGAAAGAATGCAGGGGGGCCGAATATATCAGATGGTAGAAAACTCGTTTTATGCACAAAAAGGACCCGACATCGATCTTGGGTGAAGTCCAGAAGTTTTATTCTGACCTCCTGTCCACCCAACAGTGATTGGTTAGCTCTGTTTCTTAAATCTGGGTAAATTCTTTGCGATAGACTAGCTAGCGTCCTATGAAAAGGCTAACAAGCAGTTGCTACTGTCCATTTTCCACTATAGATAGCGTGATGAACTCCGGCTTCATGTGCCCTATGGCGGATAAACGGCTATGTGTAAATAGTAATACTGATATGATTCAAGATTGTGTAGAACTGATCTTGAAAAGGACTCCAGGTCGTGTATGGGTGACTATCCGAATGGTCTAACTCCAGGACATAAATGATCTTTTCGGACACTTGCCTTGATTGTCAAATGTGGCTTCCGGAGTCTGTAGTCTTCCTTGGCAGAAAACACTTGGCCAGTCTCATTGACCTGTGCCAGGAAAGTCACGTCCAGCATGCAGCAATCCTTCAGCTTGTCCAGGTAATCCCCAGGCTTCACGGTCATTTTATAAACAGTTTCTGGTTAGAAGAAATGGGTGGGAAATCCTGTGTTAAAATTGCTGTTTACGATAGAAGCAGCACTACCCCCCCCCCCCTTCCTCTCTCTCTCTCTCTCTCTCTCTCTCTCTCTCTCTCTCTCTCTCCTCTCTCTCTCTCTCTCTCTCACTCTCTCTCTTTCTCTCTCACTCACTCACTCTCACTCTCTTTCCCTCTCTCTCTCTCTCTCTCTCTCTCTCTCTCTCTCTCTCTCTCTCTCTCTTTAACACACACATACACACACACTCACACACAAACAAACAAAACATACCTGTAACAAAGTTTAATCTAGAGGAATACTATACACAATAGTGGCTTATACAGAGTGGTTGTCGAAATAGTATCCACAATAGTGGCTTATAAAGAATATTTGGTGAAATACTAGCCATATTAGTGGCTTATGAAGAGTGGTTGGTGGAATCCTATCCACAATAGTGGCTTATAAAGAGTGGCTTGTAAACAATGACCGGTACATTTTGAACAATATTTTTACAAGTCTCGGGGCCTTACGTCAATTTTGGAGAAAGTTTGAAGTTACCTTTTCCTGCTTTGATGACAAGCGGATAGTCTGACAACTTTTCAGATTTGACCTTGTCACAGGTGACCCCGGTGTAAAACATTGTCTTGACCACAACGCGACCGTTGACCGTTCGGGGTTTGGAACTTCCGTTCTTGATGCGCAATCCAACCACAAAGTCCTGACCCACCCACGTACGTTCTGAGTCCTGGTCTATGGTAAAGGTGACATCCTTGGGGATGGGATTAGAAATGGAGAAGATGATGATGATGATGATGATGATGATGATGACGATGATGATGATGACGATGATGATTATGATTATTATTATAATGATGATGATGGAAACAACGCTTATAAATTGTATTCATGTTTGATTTATATTATAGTATGAAATCAAATTGTTCATTTTTCTATTTACAAATTTCCCAAACATAAAAACGGGTAAACAGAAGATGATGCAATACCTGTACTTTGTTTCCATAGATATTTGCCTTGGTGGATCCAGTCTGGTTTGCCCTCAATACGGCAGCTCTCTCTTCCGCGCTGTCTGGAATTTAAAGATAAACATTGGACGGAAAATGACATTTTAAAATATATTGGTCTATGTTGGGTTTTTTAAAACTTGAGATCTTACTTACTTACTTATCCGAACCAGCGACCACCTGAGCTCTAGCCCTTCGGTCTTGTGCCATGACGTAAAAGTTAGACGTCTTTTGTAGTTGTTCCAGGTGACTATAAATTGTGTTGCTGAAACTTGAGATCAAAGATTTTGACAGCAAACAGCAACACTTAACACGTACGACAAGACATAATCCTATCAGGCAATCATTCAATTTCATTTTGACAAAGAGACAATGCTGTTAACGACCAGGTACTCATTTTACACATGAGAACGGTGAGAAAAGTTAAATAAAGTGCCTTTTCTCCAAGGACTCAACTTTGCACCCCTCAGAGCGGGAATATAACTTAGGTCCAACCGTCCGAAGCCGAGTGACAACCACAAGACCACGAGTGGGATATACGGTATGGCTGAGCCCTTTAATTCTGATAGAATTACATAGTTTGTTTTAATCCATTCATTTCACTACGGAATAAAATGACCCACTTCAATACCACATTTTTTGTCACAAAAAATACTTTCTTCTATTGATGCTGTGCGTTTATCCAAAAACTCACATTCCGTCAGCCGGTTGTAACGTATCAACACACAAACAATTTTATGAGATGCCAACAATTTTAGATCTAAGATTTCTCAGAGGTGCGCAGTGGTGTGGCATGCTTACAGTATAAGGTGGTGCCAGAATTAGAAGAAAATGACTTAAAACATGCTATTATTTGTAAATACAAAAGAAAGAGAAAATAGTTAAAGAAAAGACTTACTCAAAGAAGTAAGAGGCGGTATTTACCATTTCTCGGGTTTTGTTACGGAATGAACTAAATGGAGAAAATTTAAAGTCCAAATTATCATTAATAAATTAATCGCCGTACTCAAGGAAACCACGTGATTAACAATTTGGTCAGAAAACTCGTCCTTCAATTATCCATCGATTTAAATACCCATCATCTTGGCAAAATCTATCAAACCTGGGACTTTACAGAGTCGGAATCGATCAATATTTGGAGGACGAGTTTTCTGGCCAAATTTTTAAATGCCTGTTTTTCTTAGTATGACAGTAAACTCTCTAAAATTCTGCCGAAAATTATTTTGAGATTTTGGGAACAAATTGGAGGCTTGTGATTCCTGTCAAATTGAATATAAAATATCGTGAACACCTCGTCATATCACCGTTCTGGGACGACTGGTCACAACGAAATCCTTTGGAAATTTGTTAATATACCAACACCAAGCAGATCAACCTCAGGTGTTAGATTAAAATAATATATATTTGTAAAATCATTTTACTTTCAGGTGGTTTGTACTGCAGGGTGATGTCCTCTCTGTCGCTGGAGTTACAGGCCTTGGTACTGATGAATTTACCCACTCTGTGGACACAAGAAATCATTGGATGGAAACTATCGCAAATCTCTGGGTGTTTGGTTAACACTTTCAATGCTAGACTGAAGTACTTTCAACTAATTGTCAAGGGGATCAGTAAGCCGTTCCCTTCTATAATAATAATAATAACAATAATAATAATAATAATAATAATAATAATAATAATAATAATAATAATAATAATAATAATAATAATATAATAATAATAATAATAATAATAATAATAATAATAATAAGAGGAAGAAGAAGAAGAAGAAGAAGAAGAAGAAGAAGAAGAAGAAGAAGAAGAAGAAGAAGAAGAAGAAGAAGAAGAAGAAGAAGAAGAAGAAGAAGACGAAGACGAAGAAGAAGGAGG
>NC_088366.1:2176521-2179021 GCF_034508935.2 Berghia stephanieae | reverse complement strand
GTGTTAATTTATCTTCCGTAGTACAATATGGATTGGATTGGATTGGATTGTGCTACAGATCCATAGCTAACACCATTCTACACCACATGAACACAAATGTTATGTTTATCTTCAGTTCTGATAGAGAAAAAACAAGTTCTGGATTTATTTAGAAATGTGACCCGGCGTCTCAAATGGTTTTATATCGAGATGGGCCAGGTGGTCAAAAGTCAAATTGAGATTAAACAGATCAAAAAGTATGAATTCTTGGTTTGTTATCACTCTAACATATTGTATTTAATCTAGTTAATTTAGTTTGATATTTTGGATGTAAATTCCATTTTCAGCATTTTTATCAACCCGACATTATACCGCGTTGAGAGGGTAGGTTACAAATATGCCCTCTCTTTGTTGTTCCCTCCCATAGGTCTGCCATGAAATCATCTACGTGTTCATTCAACCGTGAAAAGTTCAATTTACAAATCGTTGAAAAGTAACCACGTCTCCGTGCCAGAGCATTATCGTATTACTGAGTTAATTCCACAAATAGTTATCAAAATTACAATTAGACGTCATCAAATTGTTTAATGGTGAATTTTAACCAAACACGCAATCAACCCCCACCCATTGACCCAAGCACCCACCATTAGACGTCATCAAACTGTTTAATGGTGAATTTTAGCCAAACACGCAATCAACCCCCACCCATTGACCCAAGCACCCACCATCAGACGTCTCCTGGGGTGTCGCGTCCACAGCCTGCCACCCACCGAATCCCTGGGGAAGATCAGGTCTTGACATCCAAACTTCATTCCACACGTGGAAATTCCTGGGTACAAAAATAGACAACATTATGTATGAAGTCATTGGAGTTTTCTTGTCGTCTGTCTCAAAGTATAGGACGAGGCAGTTTATGTATCTTGTCACGATTATATAAGGTATTACTGTGGCTCTTAGAGTGAGATTTATATATATATATATATAATATATATATATATATATATATATATATATATATATATATATATATATATAGATAGATAGATAGATAGATAAATAGATAGATAGATACGTTACACCTTTTGATTTCTGACCAGCTGTTGATATCAGTAAAAAGTATATGCAATCATGTCTATTGTTATCGAATGATCGCTAGTTTTGATGCAAAGACCAACGTGGACACCAGGACGCTGCGTCACATTGTTTTTGCCACAAGTCTGGAAGTTTTAGAGGAACTTATCATTTTTGTGTGTTCATAAAAACGTAATTTTAATTCATCATCTACTTACACAAATCTATGAGTATGGCGTTTCTCAGTAAATTTCATTTTAAAAAAAGACTTTTGAATTTAATGGGTAAGTAAAAATTACATTATTACAAAATTTAATCATAACAGAACTTTTTAATCGCATTAGGGATGCAAAATATTTATAACAAAAAAATGGAAAATAAACAAAAAGGATAAAAGCAAAAATGGACTTTTGTGAAGGTTTTATTCCTTGTGTAGGTTTTAAATGAAACACGTCCTTGTTACAACCATGGTCTGTTCACGATTTAGGTCTAAAGCTGTAATGTAGCTACTCCAACCAATTTCTCTAAGACTTTGGATGACATCACCAACATGATAGGGCAATTAGTTCAAAAGTTTTACAACTTTGAACTTTGGACTTTTTTGATCGTATTTCAAATGGGCCAATAAACCCATTTCCAAATCCTGCTGACAGCTAAAGATTAGAATCCCAACCAACTCATTTTTTTGAACTTACACTACACAACACTGACAAATCATGAAATTGTTTTCAAGACTGTGACTGAATAAAAACGGTAGAAAGGACTGAATTATAAAATGCTCTAACAATTGACTTTGTACAATATTTTAATATGACATAAATATACAAAATTTGTTATTAATATTTCTGTACAAAAATGCATATCATAATCAACGTGATGCATTTTTGTACAGAAATATGAATAATAAATTTTGTATTTGGAGCGCTTGGCTTGTAGTTGGTTTGTTTTACAAATAACTTCTCCACCGGTGACGTCCAATCAAGGGACGCTACTCTTCCGCTAATCTCATTCCCTATTGCAAAAATACCAATTTTTAGAAATCGTAAAACAATTTAAATAAAGTCGAGTTCATATGACGAAACGAATTTGGAGCGTTCGGTGGTCAACAAGATGAAATACACCAAACAGTGGATCCGACCAAAAATGGGACACAAAACAAAAGAGACGACAGACTTTCATTTGACACAATTTTCAAAGCTTAAAAAAACAGGTTTTCCTTTCTTGGATTTCATTTTTTTTTAATGATATTTTAGAACTTAACTCCCGCAAACAATTTAAAGTTATACCAAAAGAAAGATCTTTATTTCGCCGTTATTTTGGTAACAGTTGTGAATAAATCCAATCATTGGTGTAGTTCAGCATTCGTGGAGAGTAACAAAGGGAAATAATTTGGCCATCAAAATACAGTAAATTCTAATTATGGTGTTTAAGGCGAATCCATTTATCCATT
>NC_088366.1:2161521-2171521 GCF_034508935.2 Berghia stephanieae | reverse complement strand
TATTGACCGCTGACGTCATAGAACACTGGATAAACTCCCTTGGGACGAATGCCTCTGAAGGGCTATTTGAGTGAAGTCGAGGACAAGTTTCTCAATCTGTTGTTGCGTGAAATGGACAATAGCTATTGCTTGCTACCCTTTGGATGGGACACTAGTCTCGCGCAAAATACTTTCTGGTAGGCTCTAACAGCCCAGCTAGCAAATCGATGCTTGGTGGAAGGGGGATGGGGAGGTGGTCAGGAAAAAAATCTCGACTTGACAAGCAATCGATCTGCGTCCCTTTGAGAGCTTTACAAACATGTAGGACAAACAAACGACAAATAGAAATGGTCACAGGTGATTTTTTAATAAATATTTTAGCGGTTTGTAGGTTGGTGGATTTGTATATTCTACAGTCTGTTTAAAATAAACTTTTGGAGAAAAACGCTTTTTCTTTGTCGAGAGTTTTGAATTTACCGTTTTTGAGTTAACCAAAAATTATTCTGCTCACATCGCCAGACCGAAAACCCAAAGGATGTTAGGAACACTTATTTTTCCAGAGACGTCTACACTGGCTGGTAACGTTTTATGTAAGAGGTATGGTCGAATCCCATTAGACATTCTGTGTCGCGAGCGCCCAACTGGCACCTGGACAGTTTCTTGGGTTTATTATTGTTCCCAAGAGCCCTGTGGAGTCTGGGTCAGCAGCTATGATTCAAGGTCGGCGGGGTGGATGTTTCTAGAGACCTTAAATCTAAAATCATCCACCCCGCCGACCTTGAATCAATAGCTGCTGACCCAGACTCCCAGGGGCTCTATGGAACAATAACATTATTTAGTCGTCCGAGAGAAGAGGAGAAGACCAGTGGGAAGAGAGAAGACAACGCAGACGACATAGGTCAGCATCTATTTCAACACCAGGAGAGGAGGACGTGAGAATCACCTGCTACAAAAGGCTTCAACAGTCGCAACGTCACTTCCCTCGTAATGAAGCGTTGGTAACTTAGTAACTGGCTCTAAACGATCGGAACAATGGCGGACGCCCTTATGAAATATTTCTCCGACGTGCAAAAAAGCGTATCCAGAGGGGGAAAAAAAACATTATAAATCTGATCATGTTTTGACTTTTACACATTCTGATCACAAGACATATGAAAAGTTCTAGCCAGCATGAAGAATAAAAAGTACCGATTTTCTTTGTTTAGAACCATGATGGCTAACGTTGCTGGGCAACGTGACATCAGACTATTGAATCCAATTACAACAGAATCTGCCGTTCCAAAATCAGCCTGGCTAGAGACAGCGACATTGCCATGGCAACAGCAGACTGACTTTATGAGGCGTCAAGACTTCCAAGGCAGACGGATGTCAGTAGCAAGTGTAGAAGAGTTACGTACCTTTACACCAGGGGTTAAAGATGACGTAGACAGGCTGGGGGTGGATGTAACTGTATACGTTGCTAGTGACGTCATCCTTCTCCACCACCTCAATACTCAACGCCCATTTGCCCACATAGAGGCTGGGAGGCGTGAACACCGTCACCGTCAGGGTGGGGCCCTGGGGAAAAAACCACAAATAAAACATATTCAAAAGTTATCGTCCTTGGCGGGCAGTGACGTCATATTGCCAATCTCAACAAGAAAAACAGCATGTGGAAATTCCTGAATCTATCAGATCTGTGGCGAGAGACAACGAAAATTACAAAAGTATTTCCTGTCTTAAAGAATTGAATTTCAATGGGGGGAAATTGTAAAAAGCCTGGTCATCTCAGTGTCAACTCATTCTAGATAAATACAGACATTTGACTTCGATAAAATACAGACATTTTGACATGGATAAAATAAATACAGACATTTTTTCTTTGGTTAAAATAAAGACACTTCCGTCATGGATAAAATAAAGATATCTCTCCTGAATATAAAATACAAATCTTATCCACTATGGATATCATCCACATTTTCGACTAACATCAAATAGGACAACAATTTTCAGATGAAAGAAAATAGTTTATTTTACTGAGTTTGGCCAAATAGTCTGTGAATCAAGAGAGTTCTTGTCAAAAGACGGCTATTTTAATCCATCGATATTTGGTTGACGACTTTTAAGGCCAAACGGCTGTATTAACACGAAATTTTCCCAGGTTCATGTCTGTTCCCTTGGTATTGAGCCTTTATTCATTGCAGACAAATCTTGCAGCGCAGCGCTGGACAGCCTCGACTGCCGTTACATCAGATTGTAAGTGTGTGTCGTATTGTACTTGTACTAGTGTAATATATAAAACACTTGAACAATTCAATGTAACAAAGCATGTTGATGGCCTCTCAAACCTCTCTGAAGTCTCGATTTGCACGATATGATCACCCTAAAATTAAATAAAGCATGGTGCGCAAAACTCGTGCGCCTATGTGGTCTAGTGGTATGACAATCGCTTTCGGATCGGAAGGTCCTGGGTTCGAGCCTCGCTCGGCGCATTGTTGAGTCCTTGAAGAAAGCTCTTAACCCACATTCTCTCATCGTACTCAAGTGTAAAATGAGTACCTGACCGTTAACAGCGTTGTCTTTGTCCGAAAAGAAATGTAATATCGCCTAACAGGGGTCATGTCCCGTCCTACATGTTAAATGTTGCTGTTGACCAGGGACCCCATGTAAAGCGCTTTGAGCACGTTTAGTGGATATTGCGCGATATAAAAGCTCAATTATGTTTTTATTTTTTTTATTTTATGAGACTTGAGGTTTTGATTCGTGGATCGTGAAAATCGAAACGTAAGAGGTTCGATCCTCCGACCATCCATAGATGGTTTGGTTGGATCGAATTTGTGTCAAAACAACCGTTACCTCATTGGAGAGAATCTTGGCACCCCACTTGTTGGTTTCGTCTTTGTCAGACAACAAAATGTCCACGTAAGTTCCCTTGCTCTTCATGGGTTGGTCTCCTGGTCAAATAAGGGAGGGGGGTGTGGGGAGATGCGAGGTAATTAGGATGTAATTGAATGGAAACTGAAGGATGAAGACATCAAAACAGTCTGACCCTATCTCTCTCTCTCTCTCTCTCTCTCTCTCTATATATATATATATATATATATATAATATTTTATATATATATATATATCGTTTCTCTCTCTCTCTCTCTCTCTCTCTCTCTCTCTCTCTCTCTCTCTCTCTCACCCATACACCCCCCCCCCCATAGACACACACAAATATTACACCAAAACTCAATCAACTTGATGGACTGACCTGCTTGGAATATCAGCTTGAGGTCATCGTTGACAGGGTCGTAGCATCTGTTGAATTGGACCGCCAAGTTGAAGGGCTGGCCACGTCGGACCACCAGATTGGGGTGGGCCTGTTGGCTGGCATCAGAGATGTCATACTTGTCGGTGTGGTGGGCCCGTCCGTTGGGGTCAATGTTGAGGTCCACCTTTTTTACAGTCAAGGTCCGCACTGGGTCGGGGTCTGGAGAACAAATTTTGTGAGGTAAAGATTACATACACACAATCACACACACACACACACACACACACACATTCCCCATGTGTGTGGATGTGTATGTGTGGGTGTGGGTGTGTGTGTGTGTGTGCAAACTTTAGCGAGTGTGACAATGTTGGTGGAGTACTTGCATTGAACCGAGACCAGTTAGTGGTTCCTCTCATTATTTTGAATACAATCAATATCTTAAAATTTCTAGCAACCATTTTCAGTTTTTAACATTTGGTAAGAATTCTACAATAAATGAGCAAACTATATCACATATCAAATGGAGAAAATAGAAAATATCTCTCCTTGACCAAATGACAGGTGCGTGGAATTTTCTTTAAAATATCTATCTACCCGTCTATCTGTGCATTTCGATCTACCTAACCATCTGTCTCTATCCTTTCATTTGTAAATATATCTATCTATTCATCTATTCATCAATATCTCTCTCTCTCTCTCTCTCTCTCTCTCTCTTTCTATCTTTCTTTCTCTCTCTCTTTCTTTCTTTCTTTCTTTATTTCTCTCTCTCTCTCTCTCTCTCTTTCTCTCTCTCTTTCTCTCTCTCTCTCACACACACACACACACACACATACACACTTTCTAACCTTTCTATATGTGAATGGCTTTGCAAAGTACATTAATGTCTTTCGTTCTATGTAGGTGGAAAACGGTACGAATGGAAATTCACTCTTGTGGCGCTTACACAATAAAATATTATTATTATAGCGAAAGACGTTTACAATGATCACAATACCTATTCGTTCGTTACCATTAAATGTGCATTAAAATTAACGACCTTATTAAAATATGTAAATTTTGACCTTGGATGACGTCACGCCACCCACGTGATTTTGTTTCTTGGTTTAACATTTTATGTTGGACTCTAGTTTCTGTCAAGTTCTATTTTCTCCCTTCCATTTGTCTGGATACAAAACAGTTAGGCTAAGAGAGATGCTATTGGGGTTCTATCGAATCCCGTGTCGCATTGCAATGAGTAATCTCTTGGTGAAAACGGTAATTGTCACGTTACTTTACAATAGACTTTAACTCCTTCTGTAGACAGTTAAATCTCCATGGAACAACACAAAAACCACACACACACACACACACACACACAAACACACACACACACACACACGTTTTTCTTTTCGTATTTTAAACGGGTGTTGACAACAAGAAGGTTGAAATCAACGGTTCTTTTGTTGAAAGTCGACTCAAGTGTGAATGTGTACATGGCAATGTGCAGTGGCAGATACTACTTGAGTGATGAGTGCAAACGACGCCTAACAGACAAATGGGACTGTATAAAATAGGCATTTAAATCCATATGACCTTCTGGGTCAGGAAATAACGCATTGTAATCATGACGCGTCCCTAGAAGTACGCCATAGAAATGTTTACATCTGGTTTTATTGATAGTTTTTTTTTCTATTTCAATTCAAACGTGTTTCTCAGACCCGAGCTGATAATAGGATCGTTGCTTTCATCAATTTAAACACACACAAACACACAAACACACACACACACACGCAGACACACATACACACACGCATATATATATATATATATATATATATATATAATATAGAATAGATAGATAGATAGATAGATAGATAGATAGATAGATAGATAGATAGATAGATAGATAGATAGATAGATAGATAGATAGATAGATAGATAGATAGATAGATAGATAGATAGATAGATAGATATCACATCATAGAAATAATTATAAGAAACTAACTCAAAAATCTTTCTATCTGCCTCGAGAGGGAAAAAAAGCAAAAGAAAGTAAAGGAACCTTTCAAGACCAATAAATCTTCTCATTCCACAATAAATCTGGAAAAGGTCACGTGACTGGAAATATCATTCCAAGATTCCAACATTCCAACATTCCAACATTCCAACATTCCAACATTTCAACATTCCAACATTCCAACATTCCAACATTCCAACATTCCAACTACCCAAGCTTCCAACATTCCAACATTCCAACATTCAAACATTCCAACATTCCAACATTTCAACATTCCAACATTCCAACATTCAAACATTCCAACATTCCAACACATTCCAACATTCCAACATTCAAACATTCCAACATTCCAACATTTCAACATTCCAACATTCCAACATTCAAACATTCCAAGAGACTTTTACTGGTGGGCAGCGGTACTAACTATTTCTCTGCTGCCTGTCTGAATTTTACGTGATGTACTCAAATTATTGTTGTTGTTTGTTTGTTTTTGTTTTTTTTGTTTTTTTGTTTTTTTTTGTTTTTTTTGTTTTATTTTTTTTTTAATTCATTTTTTTTTTGTTATTGACCGAGGAAGCATTTTGATCCCGAAATTTTCCGTCTTTAGTATTTTGTTCTTTTTAAGAAATCTGTTATATTCATATTATGCATTACTTTCTACTACAGTCCCCATCTTTGTATGAAATCACCAAGAGGTCTATGGAGGTCGATAGAGATTTATAACGGATTGTCACCACTAACCAAAAAAACAAGATGACCTCCTCCTGTTGGCAGCTTGGTGGGCGTGGCCATTTCCACGACCCTTGACCTGAGGACAATCTTTGGGTTTCTCTTTGACCACAAGTCGTCCGGTAGGATTGGACATTTTGGCACCTCTCCTGCCCCCTACTCCTCCTTTCACCTTCTTTCTATTCTTGTCTCCTCCCTCCTCCCCTCCATCCTTCTCTTCCAGGATTGTCCCTCTACCGGTGATGATCCTCTTACACCTGACAGAGGCCAACCCGCTCTCCACACAGCCCATGCTACAGTAGTAAAGTGTTCAAATCCTACACAAAATATCAACGATACAAGTCTGTTGTAAAAAGTCCAAACAGTAAGAATTGCGCCTTTTTAACGTTCCAGTTCTACAACGGAATAAGAATAGAATGAGAATCCTTCAAGAAAAGACCAGAAACTCCAGGAATTCCACATGCGCTGTCAGACACGGTTACTGTTGTATCCAAACAAACAACAGTCCAAATAAAATGTCACAAAATATTTTACTTCAATTCAAAAGACACAGACAACAAAAACAAATCACAACTTTATAACTACGTGGCGATCAATGCTTGTCGGTGATAAAAAGCCAAGACGCAGGTAAGCCAAGCATATTTATAAGGCCATCAAACCGGGACGTGCACGCCCAGTGATGGCAATATTAATTTCCTATAATAATTTTAATGATCAGTTACATGTAACTCGAGCGTGTGATTACCCTGGACGCCATCTTGAATACAACCTTGTTGTTGTCACGTGTATGTAAATCGGACGACACATTTCATGTCTGATCTCCAACGATCGTCGTACAAGTAACAAGCCGCCATTGCGTGCCGAATTGAAACCTATTCTCTTTGGTTACAATGTGTCAAAGGAAATGGAATAAATAAAAATGTCAAATTGAATGTAGGCTTCAATTTAATTTAGAAAACAGATAGAATGGATGTTTCGGGTTTCCCCTTTATCAACAAACAGGATGAATGAAATACTACAGATGAATGAGATGATTTGGTAGTGGCGTTTGTTGATAAAGGGCAAATCCGAAACATCAATTCTATCTGTTATCGTAGTTTAAATTCAAGCTTACATTCAATATCACATTTTTATGTATTTCTTCGAGCGTCAAGCAGCAACATTTATATTACAAAGGAAATGGAGAATTTCTATTAATCCAATGAATCAGTTTGAGAATAGCATGGCGGATAGGAGACCAAATAGACCATTCTATATTGAAACAAATGTAAAAGATAGAGAAATTTACATCCGAATAACTAGAGATGTTAATAGTAATGAGATGTTTATAATGAGAGGATTTTTGTTAACAATCGATACGTTAAAATTGATTTTAAACGCGTAGGAGAGCACCATTTATATATTGTCATGTTTAATATAGAAAGGAAAGCAAATGATAAATTGTCACAAAACTACTTGAATCGGGGAAACGGCTTTTCCCATACTTGTGGCAGCCATTATTCTAATGGTGGGAAAGAGGGTGCCACATCCCTGTTTGGGGTCTCGTGATATAACATCTAGTGTTCATCCCATCCTTGTGGCAGCCATTATTCTAATGGTGGGAAAGAGGATGCCACATCCCTTTTGGGGTCTCGTGATATAACATCTAGTGTCATCCCATGCTTGTGGCAGCCATTATTCTAATGGTGGGAAAGAGGTGCCACATCCCTTTTTGGGGTCTAGTGATATAACATCTAGTGTTCATCCCATCCTTGTGGCAGCCATTATTCTAATGGTGGGAAAGAGGATGCCACATCCCTTTTTGGGGTCTAGTGATATAACATCTAGTGTTCATCCCATCCTTGTGGCAGCCATTATTCTAATGGTGGGAAAGAGGATGCCACATCCCTGTTTGGGGTCTAGTGATATAACATCTAGTGTTCATCCCATCCTTGTGGCAGCCATTATTCTAATGGTGGGAAAGAGGATGCCACATCCCTGTTTGGGGTCTAGTGATATAACATCTTGTGTCCATCCCATCTTGTGGCAGCCATTATTCTAATGGTGGGAAAGAGGTGCCACATCCCTGTTTGGGGTCTAGTGATATAACATCTAGTGTTCATCCCATCCTTGTGGCAGCCATTATTCTAATGGGGAAAGAGGATGCCACATCCTGTTTGGGGTCTAGTGATATAACATCTAGTGTTCATCCCATCCTTGTGGCAGCCATTATTCTAATGGTGGGAAAGAGGATGCCACATCCCTGTTTGGGGTCTAGTGATATAACATCTTGTGTCCATCCCAACCCTTCTAGTGACGTAGAGCCCAAAAGAGATACCAATCTCTACCAACCACAAACGACCAGGGACGCCGTGACGTGTCCTGTTTCAACTTGGTAAATCGATCTTGTTTTGAATTTCGTCTCCAACAAAATGGCAAACGTTCAACAAAACAAGATGGCGGATCATATTTCCTGCACACGATGGAGTTTGATCCAAGTCAGGAAATATGAAATGAATTCACACCAGAAGCTATTAAAATGGTAATGAATGGGCGGGGGGGGGGGGTTGGAGGGTGGTAGGGGGGAGGTGGTTGCGTGGATAAAGCATTGCATTCACACAGCCACGTGTCTTGGGTTTGACTCTGGCTGTAGACAAATCGTCTGTTTCTATTTACGTGTTTTTCAGGGAGTTTTATTGGTTTTGTTTTTTGTTTTTTGTTTTTGGTTTGTTTTTGTTTGTTCTGTTTTTTTTTGGGCGGCGGGTTGGTTTGACTTTGTTTTGTTTTTGGTATTTTGTGTTGTTTTGTGTGTTTTGTTTTTTTTGTTGTTGTTTTTATTTGTTTTGTTTTGTTTTTTTTGGGGGGGGTGTGTTGTTTTTGTTTGTTTTGTTTTGTTCATCAGGCTATAAGACCCTACTGCCCATGTAGTGAAGGTTGTACAAAGTAATCCTTCAGAGCTAAAAGGCCAATGGAACAGGAATTTATCCCGGTTTCTATAGCGTGAAACGAACAACAGCATTTTCTTGCCACCTTTTGGATAGGACGCTAGTCTATCGCAAAGTACTTTTCGCCAGTTACCCGAACACTGCTTCGTGGAGATGGAGGTCAGAAAAAAATATCGACTTTGTCCGGGATCGAACTCGGTCCCTTTGCGTGTCAAGAGAGTGCTCTACCACCTGAACTATTGGGACCCCTAAGATTGTACAATAGAATATCTTTTCTTACTGTTTTTAGTTTTGTTAAAGGTGGGGAAGGATGGGCTGGACGGGGGAGAGGGGGGGGGGGGCTTTTTTCTTTTTCTTTTCTCTTTGGGGTGGGGGGGGGGGGGGAGGGGAGGGGTTTGTTAAGTACGAATAAAGAGAATAAAATTTAAATGTCATTTTCAGATTCCTTATTCAATCTGGAGACAGGAGTCTCAAATACATTTATTAAGATTTATTTTACCGAATCCACGCAGGTGTAAATGAGTACCAGACCTGTCATCCTTTATGCCTGATCTGTGTCTATATTTGGTTAGTTTCCACATGGGTCAAATCCAATACAAATTGCACTGCTGGTTTTAACCCTCTCCTTACCAACTAAAGGAAAATCGTCACATTCGTTACGATACAACCAACATTTTTCATATTCAAATTTATTTTGTACATCATAAAATTTAAAGAAAATGAACAGTGTGTTGGAGAGCATGTTTTGCTAAGGACATTTTGTATGGCAAGAACTTTACTGCTATTGTGTTTGAGTGATAAAAAAAAAACTATTTTGTGTTGGGTGGGTGTGACGTTTTGGGGAAAATCCTGAAAATGGCTGGTAAGGAGAGAGTTAATCCAAATTCCACACCGCTTCGATACAACAGGATATCCACGAATGTTCAACCTTTCCACACACCCACCACGCATAATTGACTCCAATATGACGTCAGATCCGTCCGTTTTTACCAGAAAATGTGTGATTACCCATGACGTCATATCCACTTAATGTATTCAAATCACAAGGGGTCACAGATCGTCACCAACACCCATCCATGTAGGAGGAGACTTGATGTTATCTTTGCAAGGCGCTCTGTCAGTCAATGGATAGTCTTTG